>NC_133324.1:111622644-111923061 GCF_042186555.1 Aquarana catesbeiana | reverse complement strand
GTTGTACGTCACCGCGTTCTTGATGGTCGGAATTTGGTGTGACCGTGTGTATGCAAGACAAGCTTGAGCGGAATTCCGTTTGAAAAAACGTCCAAGGCTTTTCCGACGAAAATTCAGATCGTGTGTACGCGGCATTAGTATTGCAGCCGGAAAGGGCATGCAAGTCAAACACCTAGACATTAAAACTGCTCTACTATATGGAGACATTAAGGAAGATCTCTACATGGAACAACCACCACGGTTTGAGCAAGGAGACAACCTTGTGTGTGAACTTCAGAAGAGCATCTACGGTCTTAGACCCCTTTTACACTGCATAGTGCCTAAAAAAACGGCTCCATTCACCCTCGGGCTTTCACACTGGAGCGATGCGCTGGCAGGGCACCAGAAAAAGTCCTGCCAGCAGATTCTTTGGAGCGGTGAAGGAGCGGCGAACTCACCGCTCCTCCACTGCTCCTCCCCATTGAAATCAGTGGGGCAGTGCTGCGATACCGCCGGCAAAACGCAGCTCCGGGGGTGTTTTGTGGGCGTATTTAACCCCTTTTCGGCCACTAGCAGCCGATAAAACGACGGTAAAGCGGCGTTAAAAATAGCGCCGCTTTACCGCTGATGCCCTAGGCGGCACAGTGTGAAAGGGCTCTTAAGCAATCTGCAAGGATGTGGAATGAGAAAATGAACAAAATATTACTAGAGAGGGTTTCTCAAAAAGCAAAGCAGACCCCTGTCTCTACTTCAGGAATCAAGAAGACAAATGGATATATATCCTTATCTATGTTGATGAACATCAACACTCGGCACCTGTCACTAAGAGGTAATTCCATGTGCCACTGTCTGCTTATACTCCATTACTTCACTTTCTCTACTTCATATTCATATTCATCTCCTATGCACATCATCTTACAGGTGTATTTATGTTCACGATCCTCTAAATGTTTCCTGTTCACTTTTTTTTTGGTTTGTTCACATTTTTTGTTGTCACTTTTGCACCTTATACTGTATCTATTTTTATTCCTTTTTTTGCCTTTTTTATCCAGTAGGTGTATCTCTAACTACGCCTTATCTTGCATTTTGATTTTATTTTCTTTCACTTTCTCTTCTTTATGTATCTCAACTTCCTTTGTGCTGGACAGTGCTGCCGGGTTTATTACATGCAATACTTTTCATTTATCTTACAGATTTTACTTGCCATTACTGGCATAATACTCATTATACTATACATGTTCACTGGTTGGGGGTTTTTCAGTGTGGGCCTGTTGTTCCGGCGGACTTTTACACCTCAGCTCCCGGGGAGGCTGATATGGCGACTCTTCCATACCAGGATTATTCGAGTTCAATATTCCAATGGGATGTAAGTTTGTGGATTTGACCATCTCTTTTTTATATAAGTTTTTTTACATGTAAAATCTTCCATATCATGGGCCTTCTGATTTAGACCGCCTTTTATTACTTACAGACATTCGGCATCCACTCCTGATGAGTCGGTTTATCGACGAAACGCGTTGAGCTTTTGAGGATGCAACTCCTCCCATTTTCATCAATCCTTTTTTGAATTTAACTGTATAATACTAGGTTTACTCCATCATACTTATGAAATATGTATATGTGTTCCCCTGATATGGTAATCATGTTTCACATCTTGTTTATATGTATGCTATGTATTCCCCAAGATGCTTACATATGCATCGAGTATTTATCTGTCATATACAATGTCACGTAATTTGACATTTATGTATAATAAATTCTTACTTTTACATTGTGTTTTAGCCTGCCTCATTTAAAGTCCCATACTCTTTTATTTTTTTTTTGGATTTAGATTAGGGATGGAGGCGCACTACCCCCCCTCCCCTGTGTGCTTCATTTAAAGTCCCAGTATATGGAGATATACATTTCCCCCTTCTGTCGTAAGTTGATGAAATTATAACTTGTTTTAAACAAGCAGGGGACTACAATCAGATAGTTCACAAGCTGAAAAAAAAAATTTAAATCAAAGAACTTGGGAACATTAGCTACTATCTGGAAATCCAAATAGAGAGAGAAGAAGATGGAAGTTATCTTCTAAACCAATCTCAGAAAATCCCACAAATCTTGTAACAATTCCATATGCAAGATGCAAAGGAAGTGAAAACTCCTATGGAATCAGGCTAAAGAGCAATGAAGCAAAAAACTTGCTACTCAACAATGATACGTATCGCAGAGCAATTGGTAAGCTGCTAAATGTTGCCACTGAACAGTGGGCGCAATAAAGCGCCCGCATCATGGGATTGTGGTTGCCAAAGAAAAAATAATTTATAAAGTTTTAATTTTCAAAAAAAAAAAAAGAGGTCACGAGGCAAGGAGCGGGAAAAACGTTTTCTCCTCAGACTAAGAGGCTATATAAGCCTCTGTGTGACAGACCCGCTCACACTTGCCCTGAGGTGGCTTAAGTTTGAGCTCCCCTGCGCTAACCTGGCTGCCTTGGGCTGTCTCTGGGCATGAAGTCGCTAGCAGGGGCGGACTGACCATTGAGCCACTCGGGCACTGCCCGAGGGCCCTGGGCCACTAGGGGGCCCCATCAGGGTTGCCAGCCTCAGTAAAACCAGGGACAGTATGTATAAATCTGAGTTTTTTTTACATCTGTCTATGTATACTGTGTGTACATGTATGTGTATACTGTGTGATTGTATACTGTGTGTGTGTATACTGTGTGGCTCCATAATCTCTGATTGCCTGGGGGCCCCATAATCTCCTATTGCCCGGGGGCCCCATGAGTTATCAGTCCGCCCCTGGTCGCTAGTAAGAAGAGTCCTGCAGCAGAAGGAGGTGATGAATGGCTCCAGCGGTGTTTAGCTCTCTCAGAAACGGACACTCCTGTGGGTAATGTAGCGGAACAGCGAGCTATGGAGCCGCTCTGTGAATCTCGGCCAGCTGTCTCTGACTCAGCACAGCGCTCACAGGCTCACAGCATTCAGCGGAGCTCTCCCTCAGAACGTTCTTTTTTAGAAACAGCAGCGGTGAGTGAGGATAGAATTACAGCCATAACTGAGCAAGCGGAGTCAGTGCAAGGGGTTAGAAGAAGCAACAGGCGGGGGAAAAGAAGTAGGAGAGTTTTATCCCCTTCTCCAAGCCGTAATAGCCGAGGCAGGGGCAGAATACACATATCATCCACACAATGCAGGGAAACTCAGCCCAGGAATGAAGCAGCTTTGCCTAGTTTAACAGATGTTTCGCCGGACTCTCCACCTGCAAGCCTGGCTTCACCTACAATACAGCAGTCGCCACAGTATGCTGGTAGTCAGTCCAGGCAGATACCTCAGTCTAATGTGGCATCACTTGCATCCAGGCCAGCCAGGCTGGATGCTGTGAGAGCCCCTCTGTCTCTTTCCTCCCTTACAGGTGATTTTAGTCAAGCAGCGCCAGGTATACAGATTCCAGTCAGATGCAGTCATTCTGAAAACAGTCCAGTCGGTCCTGATATTAGTCAAGTAACAGCACCCGGTATACAAATTCCTGTCAGATGCAGTCAGTCTGAACACAGTCATGCTGGTGAGTTTGCTCAAAATGAATTAATTAATCAATTATTAGTGTCATTAAATAAATTTAATGAGAATATAGCTATTAATAATTCCACGTCTGTCTCTACAAACGTATCTCCTTCTCCAGCTAATGTTTGGTCTGGTAACTCTGTAGCTAATATTAATCCTATTCCTATAAATACAAGCATTCCTGTATGCATTCCTAACTCTGTTTCTGAGATATGTTTTAAAGAGGTACTCCCCTGTGAAATGCCTCCGTTAGGTTTTCATTTGCTTTTATCAGTAAAAGAAAAAATATGGAAAGGGGAATTCTTGGATTTATTATCGTTATTACCTATTGCTAAAGATTTCATTATAAAAATGGATAGAAGATCTGAGGATAGTGCTGAAGATAGACGCCGACCTGTTGCTAGATCCTTTTTTAATTGGTTGCAGGCGTTTTGTATATTCTCTGCGATAATGGGTGAGAAGCATCCAGAGAAATGTCCTGGACTTTTTCAGCATTTGGAGCATATTCTAGAGGCATATAAAAGTTTTGGCGGCATGGGATGGTTTAACTATGACGAATCTTTTCGTCAAAAAATTGCAATATACCCTATTAAAATGGGGTAACAAAGATGTTGGGCTGTGGTTAAATTTAATTATTTCTCAGAAACCGGTATATGCAAGACCTCAGCCTCAGTCAAATCTGACCTCAAATGCGTCAGCATCAGTTTATAAGAAAGGAACATGTTACGCATTTAATGAAAATCAATGCAAATGGTTGAATTCATGTCGTTACCGTCATGAATGTTCTTTTTGTTTTGGTAGCCACCCAGTCTCCAGATGCTTTAAAAGAACATCTAGCAATCAAGTCCTCAGGGATCATACAAAAAGCCTGCATGCCTGTGAGGCTAATCGAAATGCATCCATGGTTAATGCTGTACCCCGAGAAAGGAGAAGGAGAAAGCACAATTACTAATTGAAGGTTTTTCTACAGGTTTTAAACTCCCTATTTTCACAGGTCCAGGTTGTCAAGTGTCAAAAAATTTGAAATCAGTCTCCCTCAATAGTGACATAGTTAGGAAAAAATTAATAAAAGAAATTTCAGCCAATAGGATTGCTGGCCCCTTTTCTCTCTCCACCGTTTAATAATTTTAGAGTTTCCCCGTTGGGTTTAGTACCTAAAAAAGAGCCTAACTCTTATCGGCTCATTCATCATCTCTCTTTTCCTACAGGTCAATCCCTAAATGATGAAACTGACCCATTATCTACATCAGTCAAATATGCCACATTTGATGATGCTATTCATATTATTAGAAAATTCGGTCGGGGTGCTTTATTAGCAAAAGCAGACATCCAATCAGCCTTTAGATTATTGCCCATTGCTCCAGAATCTTACAATTCCCTTGGTTTCTGTTTTGAAGGCTATTTCTTTTATGATAAATGCCTTCCAATGGGCTGTTCATTGTCCTGTTTTTATTTCGAAGTTTTTGCTTCTTTTCTTCAGTGGGTACTACAATTTGAATTGGGTCATACAGGGATAATTCATTATCTAGATGACTTCATGTTCATTGGTCCACCAGATTCTTTAGTTTGCGATTTAATCCTCAGGTTATTTTTCCTTTTAGCTAAATATTTCGGTATCCCCCTAGCAATGGAAAAAACTACTTTTCAATCTCCAATTATTGAATTCTTAGGCATTTAAAGTAATACGCAATTATTCCAGTTTGAGCTTCCTGCTCTTAAAATTTACAGGTTACAATCCTTTATTTCCTTCTTCCTGCGCAGAAAAAAGATTTTATTAAAAGAGCTTCAATCATTTCTGGGTCTTCTGGCTTTTGCTACATGCATTATGCCTATGGGTAGAATATTTTCTAGAAGATTATCCTTGGCTATGTCAGGTCTAAAATCCCCATTTTCCCACATTAGGTTGACCTGTGCTCTAAAAGATGATCTACTGGTATGGTCCCAATTTTTGCAGGATTTTAATGGCAGATCTTTTTTACAGGAAGACTTTGTTTTCGCAGCAGATTTAGAGTTATTCACAGACGCTGCTGGTTCTCAAGGTTTTGCTGCTATTTTTCGTTCTCATTGGTGTTCTGGCGTATGGCCCCCACTTTGGATTGTTAACAAGTTTACAAAAAACATAGTTTTGCTGGAACTCTTTCCGGTTCTAGTGGCTTTTGAAATTTGGGGCGATCAGCTCGCTAACAAAAGAATCATTATTAATACAGATAATAGAGGTGTATTATTCGCTTTAAACTGTCTTTCTTCAAAATCTTTACTGGTCATAAAACGTTTGCGTTATTTAGTTCTCTTATGTTTAAAATTAAACATTGGATTTAGGCAAAACATATACCTGGCAATCTTAATGTAATTGCTGATGCCTTGTCTCGATTCCAGATGGCTCGCTTCAGACAGCTATTGCCTCATGCAGATCTGGTTGGGTACCGCTGCCCGAGTCATCTTTGGGATCTAATTTAAACCCAGTAATCCAGGTTATTAAGAATTCGATTGCTCAAAAAACATGGACCAATTATTTGGTTGCATGGGAAAGGTGGTTGAATTTCAATAAGGAATTGGGTTCTCCTGCTTTACCACCTTCTGAGAGTTCGATCTTAGCATTTCTTTGTTCTTTAATTCAATTGGATTTTTCCTTAATCACATTAATAAAATATTAGCAGGAGTTTCTTTTTTCCTGAAGCTGAATAATTTCCCAGCCTGTAACAGTTTCTTTTCTGTTAAACAAGCTTTAAAAGGTTTACGGAAGGTTAAGTTGGCTCCAGATAAGCGAAGGCCAATTACTTTGGACACTTTGTCAAAGCTGTGTTTGGCTACTCCTTTTGTTTGTATCTCGGAATACGAAGCTATTTTATTTCATGCTGCATTCGTTTGATGTTTTTTGTGGCCTTTCGTATATCCGAGATGTTGCCAAATAACAAACACAGTTTAGAAGGTTTGTTTTTATCAGAAGTATCCTTTTCAGACGATAAGGTCTTTGTTTTTATCAGAAAAACAAAAATGGATAGATCAGGCAAAGGCCAGTGGCTCAATCTATTCGCTTTTGGTGACTCCATCCTCTGTCCTTTATTAATTCTCAAAAAATACCTTTCAGCCAGACCAGCTTCAGGTCAGCATTTTTTTGTTCACATAGATTCATCTCCTATGACAAAATTCCAGTTTCAGCAGTCTTAAAACGTTGTTTTACTCATTTGGGCCTACCCCTTTTCAAATTTTCTACTCATTCTTTCAGAACTGGAGCTGCTACAGAAGCTGCTAGATTGGGTTTGAGTGATGGAGTTATTATGAGATTAGGTAGATGGGAGTCTAGTAGATTTAACATTTACATTCGTCCTAACTTGTCTCTTTGATTATAGGTGATAAATCTTGCATTTGGATATTTGGCCATTCATACATTTACTGGGCTCATAAGAGAGCTGCTCAGCGTTGCTATGGTTCCAACTTATCCTTGCCTGCTGATAAGTTTGTTATACTTTGGAAAGGTATTCGTGGTCTACAATGGACTAATTTTTTTCCTTCACATTTCTGAATTATTTCATTCTTGGCCTTATCCATCCATCTATGATAATTTTACACGTTGGAGGTAACGATGTTGGTAGATTAAAAACTTTGGATTTAATGTTTTTAATGAAGCAAGATTTGCATCGTTTAAGATTAATGTTTCCAAATACGTGTGTTGTTTTCTCTGAAATGGTGTTTCGACTGCATTGTTTATATTCTAAAGACAGCAGACCATTGGAAAAGATAAAGCGGAGAATTAATCATTCAATTGAAAAATTTTTACTGTCCATCGGGGGGATCTCCTTCCGTCACGTAGATTTGGAAGGTGGTTTTCCTGGTCTTTACAGACAAGATGGTGTACATCTTTCAGATGTTGGTCTTGACATTTTCAATTTAGGTCTTCAAAATTGCATTGAACAGGCCGCGGTGCTGGGGTAGCCTGGTTTTGTTTTCAAAACCCGGCTGGTGGGGACTTGTTTTTATGAATTTAATTTTTCAGCTCGAGTCCTATGACTGAGCAAGTTAGAATTGGTTTTAATTTGAAAGAATATTTATTTATATTTCATGATTTATTTGAATAAAGTTATTTGTTTAATTCTAATACCAATAAAGGTGCCGCGGCCAATTTTATTCCAACCTGTTGTAGTGTGATTATTTATTGTTATATAGTGCAACCTACAATTCCATGAACAGTGGGCGCAATAAAGCGCCCGCATCATGGGATTGTGGTTGCCAAAGAAAAAATAATTTATAAAGTTTTAATTTTCAAAAAAAAAAAAAAAAAAAGAGGTCACGAGGCAAGGAGGGGGAAAAACGTTTTCTCCTCAGACTAAGAGGCTATATAAGCCTCTGTGTGACAGACCCGCTCACACTTGCCCTAAGGTGGCTTAAGTTTGAGCTCCCCTTCCCTCCCACCCTTGTCGCTGGCACTATTATGTGGTTATGTCACCCTTCAATCAAGGGGGGACTTGTTTTTATGAATTTAATTTTTCAGCTCGAGTCCTATGACTGAGCAAGTTAGAATTGGTTTTAATTTGAAAGAATATTTATTTATATTTCATGATTTATTTGAATAAAGTTATTTGTTTAATTTTAATACCAATAAAGGTGCCACGGCCAATTTTATTCCAACCTGTTGTAGTGTGATTATTTATTGTTATATAGTGCAGCCTACAATTCCATGTGACAAGACCAGACATAGCCGCAGCAGTGGGCATACTATGCAAGAAAGTTTCAGCTCCCTGTCAGTGTGACTGGAACGCAGTAAAAAAGAGTGATGCAATACCTCAAAGGAACAATTCAGATGAAGTTACGGTGACCAGCAACATCCAATCCAAAATTGGTTGGATGTGTGGATTCTGATTGGGCTGGGGACTGCACAGACTGCAAATCCACAAGTGGATTCATCTTCCAGTATGGGGAAGGAGACATAAGTTGGTCTAGTGGAAAGCAAGCAACTGTCGCTCTATCTTCAACTGAAGCAGAGTACATTGCAGCAGCACATGCATTTCAAGAAGCAATATGGATTCATCAACTTTTTGTGGACATTGGGATAGACATGTCAAAACCAATTCCCATTTTTGAAGACAACCAGGGTTGTATAAAGCTTACACAATCAGAAAGGGTCAATCCTAGGACTAAACACATCAACATCAAGTATCACCTACTGAGGGACAATCAAGAGCAAGGTGTTACTGACATTCAATATTGCCAGAGGAGATGACTGCCGATGCACTCACCAAGCCTTTTTTGAAGGAATGTCATAGTTATTTCCAGAAGAAGCTGAATATAATTTGACAAAGCTCATGCTGTTGAGAAGGGGTGTTGGAAAAGAACAATAGCAGGTAATGTAAAGTTGTTAATAAACTGACAATACTGTATACATTATACCTATCTATGCAGCAGGTGGCACTGTGGTATTGTCATGACTCTGCATAATACTTTCATGCCCTGTCTGTCTCTTACTTGGTCTGTGTATCAGCCATAGGGCTTGTACTCTCACACCTGCATGGTTAAATAATTGGTTTCCTGTTTCCCGCTTGTCGTGTGCTCTACGTCTGTCTCTGTTACCGATCTTGGCTTGTTCTTGACTATCCTGGTCTGCTTGTGACCCTGACCTTTGGCGTGTTCTCTGTCTATCCTTGTCTGCTAGTCGCCCTGACCTTTGGCTTATCTCCTTACTATCCCTTGTTGTCCTAGGCTGCTGCTTCCTCCCTATCTTCCTGTAGCCTACTGTGAGCGTGAGCTGGGAGACCCTGGGGGCTGCGACCTGGAGCCAGTTGCAGCACAGTCCATCCTCACCAATAGAGGCTCTGGTGAACACATGCTGGCTCTTAGACTTCACGCCCTGGGGAATCTTATGCTCTAGCTCCCAGTGGGATCCGTGTTGGTGGTCCAGTGGACCTGCCTTCCTGAACCACCCACAGTTCCATCCGCAGCAATCAGCTGTAGGGTCCACTATGTTAGTGGTGCACTCCTAAATCCAATGGTGTGCATCTGTCACCCAGGTGACCTGACAGGTATTATAGTGTATAGTTCCTACATTCTATGATTTAACGGGATGTATTGTCTATCTATGCTCAATGCACTTGTTTGTCTCCATGATGATAAAGACATGTTTTGATATTTCTCCATGACAGTAAAGTATTCTCTGTATCCAAGAGGCTTCCAGCCCATGATTTCAATACTCTAATATTCCTCTGGAAACAGATGTGTTGGGCTGCCTTTGTGGTCCATTGCCATAGGGCCTGAAGTAGGTATGGGATAGACTACATGGGGATGCTAGTTAGGTCAGGTGGGTAGCATCCCAGGGTGTTCTTGCAGAATGTCAGGATCCTGGGAGGGGCTTTGTCTGTAGCACCTTGGTGACTCCATGTGATTAACTGTACCCATGGAGGACATGCAGCCCAGCACAAGACTACCATTACATATCCAAATCTTAAAAAAAAAAAAAAAAAAAAAAAAAAGCCTTTTACACTTTGGCTGCTCTGGGTGCGGTACTATGTACAGTATATCACTCATTTCCTTATCCACTGTTTAAGTAATATCCAAGTCCAAGAAAAAAGAATGAAAGTAAAGTAATAGTGGAGAAAGAAAATAAACCAAAAATAAAATGATCTTCCCTTTGTGTGGGTAGTTTCCATGACAACCATTATCTTTGATATGTCTACTTTCAATCCTCTTTAAAAACTGTCACTGTGAGAAGACTGCAGGGGACGTTTTTACTGACAGCACACCTCGGTCACAGCAGTTCATCCCTGTGAAAAACAGTTTTCCAGACATCTTAAGAAGCTCAAAATATGTCCTCCCCCACATGCACCTTCCCCTGACTTCTCTAACTTCTCTGTCAAGATTGATAGTGCAACTATCAACCGGTCCCTGCATGCCAGGATGCTAGGTGTTATTCTGAACTCTGAACTCTCCTTTCAGCCCCACATCCAATCAATGTCCAAAGCTTTCCACCTCAACCTCTGCAACATCTCCAAAGTACATCTATTCCTAACCAATGGCACCACAAAGCTTCTAATTCACTCCCTGGTTATCTCTCGCCTCAACTACTGCAACTTCCTCCCTCATGAATGCTGCTGCCAGACTCATCCACCTTACAAACCGCTCAGTGTTTATTGGCTGCCACTCACCCAACAAATTAAATTCAAAATACTAACAACAATTTACAAAGCCATCCACAACAGCCCCCAGCTACATCACTAACCTAGTCTCAATATACCAACCAAATTGTTCTCTTCATTCCTCCCAAGACCTCCTGCTCTCTAGCTCCCTTGTCACCTCCTCCCATGTCTGCCTCCAGGACTTCTCCTGAGCCTCTCCCATTCTCTGGAACTCCCTACCCCAAGCTGCCTGACTATCTCCCACTATGTGAACTTTTAACCGAACTCTGAAAACCCTTCTCTTCAGAGAAGCCTATCCTGTCTCCACCTATCAACTGTACCTTTATTTTATCCATCAGCTCATCCCCCCACAGTTATTACATTTTGTACCACTTGACCCTCCCTCTTAGATTGTAAGTGCTAACGAGCAGGGTCCTCTGATTCCTCCTGTATTGAATTGTATGGTAACTGTACTGTCTGCCCTCATGTTGTAAAGCACTGCACAAACTATTGGTGCTATATAAAGCCTATATAATAATAATAAAGTTACAATGATCACCTAAACACACAATAAGGTCACATTCAATAAGAAACTAAAACACTATTGTATAAAAAGTAAATATATAAGTTTTTCTGTGTTATTTTATACATGTGAATATGATGAAGCTAATGTAAAAAAATATCAATGTATATGTAGCACTCCTCCTCTTAGGGTGATGTAGAATGACCCCTAGGTAATGTGGCAGGAAAGGATTACCATTGCAGAGTCTAGATTTCGGTGTACAGTAGGTAGGACAATAAGTAGGATGCCAGTCACAGTTTTTTTTACCTTTTATTACTGACCTCAGTTCTAGGAGAAACGGTTTAGGGCTGCAGGATATCAACAAATAGCACAACAATAGGACAGGTTTTCTGAAAGTAGTAAGCCCTTTAAGAGCAGCCTCATGGTAATTGGTTGTCCCATGAAAACATTTGGATAGATGCATGACCCTATAAGAGTAGTTACAGTCATTCTTTAAATTGCAGTGAATCTCTTTCTAATCAAGTTGCCCCTCTGATAGCAGTCAAAGGACAGAGGGCATCATTTAGCTCATTCCTCCCCAGCCTTACTGTCCACCTAACCATTTTATTCTTTGGGTTTCAGTTCTATTAATCATGGGGGCTCAGCATCACATGTGTGTGTTACCACAGCTTCTTATTTTCAAGAAGTTATGTACAGCACTCTGCTACCCCCCCCCCCCCCACACACACACACACACCAGTTATGATCTGCCTGCATTGCATAGAGAAGCACAGAGACCAGGTGATGATGTCACTGGGTCTAACATAATGTATGCACTTAAAGTGGAACTAAACTCCACTTTATTCACACTGGATATTCACAAGGGATGCATACCTTGCCTTTCCTTTAGAGCTCTGTGACAGGAACCGGGCTCCTGTGTGCATGCACGATAGTGGCATCATCGCAGCCCAAGCCATTAATACAGCTGTCTTTAAAGCAGCACAAATGTGGCAGCTGCGCTAGGCCCTGTCATTTTTGTGGGGACCCAAAGCAGCTGCCTGTTTGAGCCCGCGCTGCCCAAAAATAGTATTCCCGGGTGCAGTGATCCACCCTGCTTGTTCTTCTGCCGGGTTAATACAAGCACCTACTAACAGAGAGAGGCACAGCTGTGAGCGGTATGTGTTGAGCCCGCTCGTCCTGCTTCTCCCTCTGTTAGGAGCTGCAGGACCAGAGCAGCTTAAACAGGGAATGAGGCAGAGCAGTGCTCCGTGTTCCTCCCACCCCCAACCCTGCCTGTCAGACTTGTGTAGCACAGAGCTGAGTAAAGTGTCCTGACTGCGTGCTACAGGTCTGATTGGTGGAGACAAAGAGCCGGCACACACCTAACAGAGAGGTGCATGCTGCACTGCTATGAAGCTTGCTTCTTAAACAGGAGAGAGAAATGTGGAGGGGGCTTGAGAGAGAACTCTGAAAAGGAGGGAGTGAATTTGTGTAAGCTGCCACCCATCCACAGTTTGAGGTGAGCTGTAGATGGGGAGGGTGGGGGGTACAGAGGTGAGGTGCGGATGGGTGGGGGGTTCAGAGGTGAGGTGTGGATGGGTGGGGGGTTCAGAGGTGAGGTGTGGATGGGTGGGGGGTTCAGAGGTGAGGTGTGGATGGGTGGGGGGGTTCAGAGGTGAGGTGTGGATGGGTTGGGGGTTCAGAGGTGAGGTGTGGATGGGTGGGGGGTTCAGAGGTGAGGTGTGGATGGGTGGGGGGTTCAGAGGTGCGGTGTGGATGGGTGGGGGGTTCAGAGGTGCGGTGTGGATGGGTGGGAGGTACAGAGGTGAGGTGTGGATGGGTGGGGGGTTCAGAGGTGAGGTGTGAATGGGTGGGGAGTTCAGAGGTGAGGTGTGGATGGGTGGGGGGTTCAGAGGTGAGGTGTGGATGGGTGGGGGGTTCAGAGGTGAGGTGTGGATGGGTGGGGGGTTCAGAGGTGAGGTGTGGATGGGTGGGGGGTTCAGAGGTGAGGTGTGGATGGGTGGGGGGTTCAGAGGTGAGGTGTGGATGGGTGGGGGGTTCAGAGGTGAGGTGTGGATGGGTGGGGGGTTCAGAGGTGAGGTGTGGATGGGTGGGGGGTTCAGAGGTGAGGTGTGGATAGGTGGGGGGTTCAGAGGTGAGGTGTGGATGGGTGGGGGGTTCAGAGGTGAGGTGTGGATGGGTGGGGGGTTCAGAGGTGAGGTGTGGATGGGTGGGGGGTTCAGAGGTGCGGTGTGGACAGAGGGGTACAGAGGTGAGGTGTGGACATGGAGGGGTAACAAGAAGATTCTTTACAGATGCTCTTTGCAGTCAGTCAGCTATTATTCCAGCTTCTTCCAGGTATCCCTTCCAGCAGGGCAGCTAAAGCCCTGGGTCCCCAGCATATGCCACAGGCTGAGACCAAGCCAAAGTAGAGATCATCACAAATAAACAAATATTTCACGGCACACTTACCAGCTAGCCTGAAAAAAGACCAAATTGACCCTGTCTAGCAATTCATGTTGAAGACGGAGGGTTAGTTGGACACATTTGCACATATATGTGTTAGCCACAGCAACCACGTCAAGGCTCCTCTGTATACTAAGGAAGCTAATGAATAATTGCACTATTACAAGATTTAAATAAAATAATATAAGAGTGATAGCCGCCAGCAAGTAACAATGTGGTGCACAGTGCAAGGAAATACGTGAATAGTAAGCAAATGCAGCGCTACATATAGTAAATGACAGGAAGGTGTGTTCACATCTCATATGGAAATCACATCCTATATCCTATAATGAGTAACAGGATGGTATATTCGCATCCTATATAACATTCATATAGTGACTGTTTTAAGTGATTTTTAAACTGAAAATAGACTAAAATCAGTAAAAGCAGTGTTTCCCTGCACCATTCTTTACAGATGCTCCTTCCAGTCAGCCAACCCTTATCCCAGCTTCCTCCAGGTATACCCTCCAGCAGGGCAGCTAGGAGTTTTTGCTGTGCGGTTGTGGTTTTTTAAAGTATCTCATTTTGTCTGTTGGTTGAACCTGATGGACATATGTTTTTTTAACCTAACCTACAATGTAACATCCTCTTCTCTTCTGGGAAGGCTTTCCACAAGATTTCTCAGCGTGTCTGTGGAAATTTGTGATGGCTCCACGTAGGCCACTTAGGTTCCCCTACACAAAACGTATCAAACCATGTATTTATAGAGCTGGCTTTGTGCTCAGGAGCACAGTAACAGAAGAAGGCCTTCCCTGTTGCCTCTAGGCTGAAAGTGCACAGTTTTTTAAATGTCTTTGTATGCTGTAGCACTAACAGTTACCTTCACTGGAAGGACATCATTTATAGAGGGGTCCACGTACTGTTGGCTATATAGTATATGTGCGTTGATCAAATTCATTACACAGGGCTTCCACAATAAAACCTGAGAGCTGATCTGCTTCCAGGGATTCATTATCTGTAGTGTTCTTGTGCACTCTGCCATTGCCCCCATGTTTAGCTCTGCAGTATCAACCTGGTATTAGATCCCCAACACTCTAGATACTCTATAGAGATAAAGGTAAAAGAACAGTATTTGCATAATATTTAGTACTTTGTGGATAATGGCTGCAGTGGGAAGACAGCAAATAAACACTGCCTTTAAAGTCCCAAAAAAAGAGAATTTAACCCACTAAACTCCACTCGTCATTTTTAATGATGGATAACAAAATGACATTGCTTGTAATATGGCTGGCATTAAATAAAACTAACATAGAATTTAGTACATTTCCTGAATTTACCACTGTCCAGAACTTATTTAATTTCAATCTGATTTAATGTAACGGACAGGCTGACTTAAAGTATACGAAAAGTTAAAACTTTTCCTTTCATTATGGATGTAGAAGAAAACTGTTAAAGCCCCTGTTTTATTTATTTTTTTATGCCAAGAAAGAGTTTCTTTCACAACCTGTACTCTCTTGGGGCCCTTTTACACCTGAGAGCTTTTGCCACACTAGAAGGCAGATTCTAACGTAACAAAAGCGAATCAAAAGTATTTCCCTTTAAATCCTATGTTGGAAAAGTCCTGCATGCAGCATCTTTGGTGCTCTTTTCAAAAGTGCCCCAAGAATGCACCTTCCATTTAAGTCAATGAAAAATGCACCCAGGGTGTGTTTTTCTGTGTGTTTTTGGGGTCACTTGGCACAAAGATGCTGGTTGTTAGCACCTGTAGGCATCCTTAACAATCAGCTGGGGTAGCACAGGAGTTTTGCAATCTTTAATAGGCAACCAGCTCCTATGGCCTGGCCTGGTCCTCTACTCTCCCCACATCCTCGAAACCTTGACCAGTGTAGTCAAAATGACCCCCATGAATTAACTGTTATGCACCTAAACTCCAACCCACTTTAATATCCATTTATAATAATTGAGTCCACACCTTGTTTTGGAGTATAAATGGCCATAACAGCTTTTATTAGACAAACCAACCAGATAACTCCACTATCAAATCAACATAAAACCCATACCATAACATTTTACCCCAGTCCGTTGGTCTCTGACGGCGACTCACCTTGTTTACCAAATATGTATACCAAAAATATATATACCACCACGCACTGCGGGTACCATTTTGAAAACCGTTAGGCCTCCCGCTGTAGCCGCTCGGAGACACCCCCTTTCCTGCAGTGCCACCATCTCCTTATTCCATCCACCATGATGGAATACACCGGAGGGGCTGATCTTGCCGATGAGCCCCCCACCCCTTTTGGATTACCAACTTCTTACTGCCACCGTCAGAGACCAACAAGCAACTCCGCCACCCTCTGTAAACACCCCTTATTTGCTGTTATGACGACCGTCTTCCACCTGGAATACAAAAAGAAAAATCACAACAAACACCCAACATAAATTGTATACACTTCTGATTTTATATATATCTATATATAGGGAGGGAGGGTGGGAAAACTGCCTCCTCCTGTGTCTTCTTTCTCTCCACTGCCCCTTCCTGGCTCCACCTCTCCCCTTAAGTAATGCCACTCCCCCTTTTACAAGTTCCTATCTTCCACCACCCTTCCTAGACACTCCCATTCCCTATTTCTAATTAACCCCTCTTGTGTCTCCTTCTCCACACTGTCATGCCCGGCCCTCCTTTATCATTCCTTCCTCATTTTCACTCCGGGCCTCCCTTGACCAGTGTAGTCAAAATGACCCCCATGAATTAACTGTTATGCACCTAAACTCCAACCCACTTTAATATCCATTTATAATAATTGAGTCCACACCTTGTTTTGGAGTATAAATGGCCATAACAGCTTTTATTAGACAAACCAACCAGATAACTCCACTATCAAATCAACATAAAACCCATACCATAACATTTTACCCCAGTCCGTTGGTCTCTGACGGCGACTCACCTTGTTTACCAAATATGTATACCAAAAATATATATACCACCACGCACTGCGGGTACCATTTTGAAAACCGTTAGGCCTCCCGCTGTAGCCGCTCGGAGACACCCCCTTTCCCGCAGTGCCACCATCTCCTTATTCCATCCACCATGATGGAATACACCGGAGGGGCTGATCTTGCCGATGAGCCCCCCACCCCTTTTGGATTACCAACTTCTTACTGCCACCGTCAGAGACCAACAAGCAACTCCGCCACAGCCTGAAAGAGTGACCAACTTACTCTTGAAGGCACCTCCACACCCACAGGGCCCTTTGAATCCCTTCCTGCAAGCCCAGACTAGAGGTCAATCCCCCATCTGAAAGATGAACTCCATCCTTTATCCAATAGAGCCCAACATTGGTCTCTACTTCTAGATGCCCAATGACTAAACCTCCATTATTAACCACAACCTCCCCACCATTTTGTTTATGCATATGCGTGTTTTCTGAATGCTAGTCACTAATCTAGCCCGTCTCCAAACTGTCCGGGCAAATATGTCCGACCATAGCCGCAGAGTACCCGGAAAATCAGCCTTTAACTGCAGAAAATCAGCCTTGATGTCTGTGATCAGCTCCCTGACCGGACGTACCCCCCAAACCACTAACCCCTGCATGGATTACCAAAACATCGGGAGGTCTGTCCAAATTTCATATCATACCACTTCCCGAACTACTCTCTCCCACCTCATACCAGGCGTACCCAACCACCGCAAATAAGCTTCTTTCCGCGAAATGCCCAATCCCAGCACACATAGAAATGACCGAGGATCCAAATGAGGCGTGTGGAACCTCCATCTGAAAATGAGGCGTGTGGAACCTCCATCTGAAATGAGACGACAAAACATCCAAGGTAGCAATACTCCAGCATATCCCCACATACTGACAACCTCATTTAAAACACCCCGTAAATCCGGTTTACCTCCCCCTGTTCTCTTTCTTTAAAATTGTATTTTATTTATTTATTTATTTTTTTTTTTTTTAAATGCGGAATCTCCTTGATTCCCACCTCCCGTTCCTCCACACCGCCGCCTCATCCTACCCACACCTGGCAGCTTCAGTAGCCGCCCCTATGCGGAAGGAGTGTGAAGCGTATTGTTCCCCCTCCAAGCCTGCCCTGAAAAGGCATTTGCTGAACACCGACATAAATTGGAATTTTTGATAAATAGGACCCATCTTTATGCCTTAGTCATAAAATGCCAGCGAAGATACCGCAGTAAAACAGTAAGACCTCATAGCTTGAGATACATACTGAACACAACATCCCACATATGGCCCTCAGACTGGCAAACGTGACAGGCCGTCTCATAACCAATTTCATGTGACCCCTCCGGAAAACCCCCCCCTTTTTTTTTTTTTTTTTTTTTAAGCCTGTTTCACCCAAACTCTTTTGTTGCGTCCTCCTCCCCCATCAGTTGTAAAATCATGACAGGCCTGCCATCTTCCGCTCAATGGCAGAGACCAATCCCCCACGTTCCATGTTCCTAGACACAAAATACAAAACCCACAACCTTACCTCCGCCCTGTCCTTACCAATCCTGGCCTCCTGTACCATTAACAACCACTCCTTCCATACCTTAGTATAATGCGCCCGCGTGGCTACACTCACTGACTGCCGAATCCATCCCGCGGCGACTCCAATGCCAGCTCCCACATCCAATCTGTGTAAGGGACTCCCTCCTGCTCTGCGCCCGGGGTCAACTCTCTGAATCTGTCCCACTGAAAGCGAGACCGTGCATCAGCCAGTGTATTATACACTCCAGGTATGTGACCAGCATACAAGAAAATGTGCAATCCCAAGCACCTCAACACCAACCTACGCAATAGCCTTAGTACAGGTGGTGATGACGCCGACATGCGGTTGATCACCTGGACCACTCCCCTGTTGGCACAATTCAGTCCCGATTTCATATTCCTACAAGCCTCACCCCCAAAGTTCCAACGCCGGTACTACTGGAAAGAGTTCCAGTAACACCAGGTTACGCGAACCCTGCCTCCACCCATACTTGCGGCCAAGGACCCACACTCCACTGCCCTTGAAAAAAACGCCCCCATAACCCTTAGCCCCTACCGCGTCTGTAGTTAAATCCATGTCACCGGGCCCGACATCCACAACGATCTGCCGTTGTACGACTCCAGAAACTCATACCATACCTTCAAGTCCTCCCGGTGTTCCCTATTAAGCCCGACCAAATATGTAGGTGCCTTGACCCCTACCGTTGCTGCCGACAGCCGTCGACAGAACACCCTCCCCATTGGGATTATCCTACAAGCGAAAGTCAACTTACCTAGTAACCACTGCAAAGCCCTCAACTGGACTTACCACAGTCTGTGGATCCCTCAAATTACTTTGTATAAGTTCTCCAACTTACCTCTGGGCAGGCGACATTCCACTGTTTCCACATCTACCACTATCCCCCCAACAAACTGAGTTCCGTCGTCGGGGCTTCTGTTTATCCTCTGCTAAAGGCACTCCAAAAACCTGCCCGCGAAGTGCTGCAACGTGGCTAGCAGAATCGCACACACGTCGGAGGCAGTAATGTATGACCGAATCTAGGCCCGACACATCCCTAACCACCCACTCCCGAAATGAGCTAAATGCTTCAAACATGGCACCATAAATGAAGCAACCCATAGGTAAGCATTTGTCTACATAAAACTGTTCTTGCCAATAACAACCCAACGGCCGGAAACTATCCGGATGCCCCGGAAGCAAGCGGAAGGCAGATTCTATGTCCGACTTGCCATCAATGGCTCTTTTGCTATACTTCCTCACCCATCATACTGCCACGTTGAATGACGTGTAAGACCCAGTGCATGCTTCCGGATCGATAAAATCATTCACCAAACTCCCTTAGGAAATGACCAATGATGAATAAGTCGGAACTTGTTCGGTTCCTTCTTAGGCCCCACCCCCCAAGGTGAAACAACTAAATCCTGTATGGGTATTATCCACAAACGGCCCCCCATCCGACCCAAAGCCACTTCCTTCGCCAATTTTTTCCCCCCCACTAACCTTCTAATTTCTTGTCAGTGGTGGAACCACTGCCCATGAACATGGTATACGAAAACCTTCCCCAAACCCCGTGACCAATAGCCTCATCGCTACCTAGTCCGGATACCTACTTAGAAAAGGCTTCTTCCTTCTCACCTTTCCGGCGTCGTCCCTTTCATGTGCAGGCTCGTTGTGACGCCTCCCTTTTTTTTTTTTTTTTTTTTTTTTGAAGCACTCGTGCTTAAACTTACAGGACCCCCCAAATTTACAATTTGTAAATGTCCGCGGAATCAGCCTGTACCTCTTTTTTCTTCATCCCCCCTTCTTGGAATTATCCGGTTTTACCCTATCACCGGTTAAATTTTTTCAGCGGCAATAGGGAAAAATATCTCCACATATTCACCCTTGACAATATTATCCCGAACCTCCTGCTTTAAGTGTGTTCCCAGTGGACCCTCAAAGCACCCATATACCTCGCCCTTCGCCGCATCCGCAATACTCACCACCTCCACTCTGGCCGTTGTTGCCGCCCCCTCTGTAGCCCCCCTTTTTTCCTTGACCCGCTCCTTCTGCTGCCGCCCCCGAGGGGTCCGGCACCCTCTGCACCCTTACCCTAGTCGCCATAGCACCTCTTTCCCCCCCGGTTACCGTTCCCTTCCAAGGGCCACCTGCGGCAGCTGTTCCTGTCCCAGTTCAAATCTACCCACCAAATTCTGCAATCCTTTCGATAAATCCTTCAATTGCGCCCCTGATCCAGAACTGGCCGGCCTTGGAGCCGCCAATTGCTGATCAGGCGCCCCCCCCCCCCTTTATCCCCACTGTACCCGCTGTTACGACCCCTAATAAGTCATGTAATGCCTTAATCACAGATAAATCATTGCTGGACTCACCGGGCTGTCTGGGAGCACGCCCCCACCGCCTCCGATTGGTCTCTCCTGTTGGCACTTGTTGTTCTTCGCTGTCGGACACCTCACCTTCCGAGCGATCGTCCTGCTCCCTGACAGTTGGCGTTGTCAGCCCCCCGGGTGAAGAGGCCCCGGAAGCCGTGAAGATCTGATCATATAAGGGCCGACTCTCTCCTGCCGCTATACTTCTTCCTGAACCGCCACTGGGAGTCGCCCTGGCTGCACCGATCGGCCTGCTTGTGACCACCACCGCCATCCTTCTGTCCATGTGCCAGTCTGTTGGCTAAGCCCCGCCCACCCACAGCCTTGCTGACCACTCTAATCCCCCTCCGGTAGCCACTGTGTCCTCACTACTCCCCCCTTTAGCCCCCCTGCCTGTTCTGCCACCCCCCATGTGTTAAACCCTCACTCTGAGGCCTGTGAAACTCTGGCGGTGAAGCGGCGCCATAACGGCCCGTGGCCCCGCCCCCCGGAGTAGGCCTGCGGCGTGCAGACCGCCCGGGCCCTGAGTTATCCTGTCGCTGTGTCCGCTTCACTGGGGGCGCTGATCGGTCCCCCCGAGGGCTCCCTGTCTGCCGAGCAGGCCGCGATGGCGGCCCTGGTGAAAAACACGCCGGAGGCCGCGACCTCCGCACGTGATGGGTCTCTTCCACTGTCCACGATCCCTCCTCATCCAATATCAGTGCCCCGACTTGCCTCTTCAGCCAGTCCACTCCTCTCGTCGCCGTCGCAGCCCTCAGCCTCGCCAGGATGGTGTCCTGTCCTCCATGCTGATGCTGGAGGAGCAGTGAATAAAACTGCCTCCTCCTGTGTCTTCTTTCTCTCCACTGCCCCTTCCTGGCTCCACCTCTCCCCTTAAGTAATGCCACTCCCCCTTTTACAAGTTCCTATCTTCCACCACCCTTCCTAGACACTCCCATTCCCTATTTCTAATTAACCCCTCTTGTGTCTCCTTCTCCACACTGTCATGCCCGGCCCTCCTTTATCATTCCTTCCTCATTTTCACTCCGGGCCTCCCTATTCTCCAGTTGACCTGCCCACTGTCTTTCAGGCTCCTTCCCCCTCAAGTGGTAGCACTGCTCCTGCACAAGAAGAGCTGGAGAATGCTGACCACCAAGGAGGAACTGGGGGAGGAATTATCACTGGTTGTTAAGGACGCCAGCGGGTTCCAGCTTC
Organism: Aquarana catesbeiana; assembly: GCF_042186555.1. Classification (NCBI taxonomy): domain Eukaryota; kingdom Metazoa; phylum Chordata; class Amphibia; order Anura; family Ranidae; genus Aquarana; species Aquarana catesbeiana. The sequence goes on along the minus strand of NC_133324.1, from coordinate 111,901,439 downwards.
TTAACAACCACCAGCCAGCTTCCTTAACAACTGTCAGGTACTCACCAAGGCCGAGTTGCTGAGAGAGGCTCCCCTTGCAGCTGGGCGCACGATACCCTCTGGGAATGGCACAGCAGGTATTGGGCACGAAGGAGCAAGGGTCGCCAGCAGGTAGTAGAGAAGCTGGGCGATTCTTCAGGTAGAGAAGAGATCCGTGCAGGGTGGCTGAGCCGGATACTGAGGGTCAACCACAAGGCAGAAGTCCAGAAACAGGCCAGGGGTCAAACACGGGTATTCAAACAGGCAGATAGTCCAGCACTGGGGGGGGTGAAGCAGAGACAAAGTCCAAGAGCAGGCCGGGGGTCAAACACAGGTAGTCAGGCAGGCAGATGATCCACACTAGGATGAGGCAGAGGCAAGTCCAGGAGCAGGCCGAGGGTCAAACACAGGTAGTCAGGCAGGTAGAGAAATCCAGAAGGCAGCCGAGGGTCAAGCACAAGGGAGGTTCAAGCAAGGTCGAGGTCGATCCGGGTCACAACGGGCAGGCACAGGTACACAGATTCAGGAACAGATCACAGGAGCTGAAAAGACAAACCAGCAACAAACACAGGACATAGCTGTCTTTATATAGGCCCGCCAGGGGAACGTCCCAATGTGCGTGCACGCGTTCGTATTGATGCGCTGCGTCGTGCACCCACGTGAGCTGATCCGTTCGGGACACGCGCTCGTATCCGCTGACTGTGAAACGGTACGCGCCGATGTGCAATTCTACCATGCAGGCGCATGGGGAAATGCCTATACTGACAGGCCCTGATTCTGACATTCCCCTGACAACAACCAATAAATAGGAGGTTGTTAAGGGGCAGGCAACCGACAGCATCCTTAACAACCAGCTCTTCGTGGAAATGCGCTGTAATGCAACACATTTGCAAAGAGCTATGTCTTTTTTAAAAACACATAGTGTGTTTTAGAAGTGCTGCTATGTGAAAGAAGCTGCACTGTAATGTAAAAAGGCCCTTAGTTGTCACCAGAAGACGTTTTCCATTTTGGTGACAACTCAAAATTTTGGAATTTACCTTACGTTCAGTGCCAGTCACAAGGGTTAGCAGAACAAATGGAAATAATCTTCATAACAAATACAAAATCAGCAATGAAAACCTGACATATGGATAATGGCTGCAGTGGGAAGACAGCAAATAAACACTGCCTTTAAAGTCCCAAAAAAAGAGAGGTGGGGGTGGCGAGGAGGATTTCCAAAGAGCTGGGATGCAGGATGGGGACTGCATTTGTTAAATGAATAAGGACCGAATTTTTATATGTTTTAAGAGGAATATCTCTATGATGTAGGAGGAAAAAACACAGGTCTTTAGGAATAAACCTGGCTGGTGGTAGTTCTAACTCCTCTCCTTTCTATCCAAAACAAAAAGAAAACGTGTTTAGATACAATATAACAGTGACCCATCTCTTCTATTTCCATGCTTCTAATACATCTGTCATCTGTACAGGAGTGGAGAAGTGAAATATCTCCAACAGGGGCACATACATCATTAAAACCCTACTGTATCCGCTCCTTGCTCTAGCCATAATATAAAGAAAAGTTTTGGCTGGTTCACCTTTATTTTATGAATCAAGAACCAACTGCAGTAAAATGATCATAGAAAACCCCCTGATCATCCCCTCCATATGGGGAAAGCACGTAAGACACGTGTAGTGTACTGGGGAATGCCAAATATGTTACAATAATAGCTAAGTTTTTTCAAGAAGTTCAGGTTCCCCAGATCTCCCAGTGGGATATTACAATGATGTGGAAAAGCCCAACATTTTACCTTCTACTGTGAAGAACAGAAGCCAGGAAGCAAGTCCTATAAATATCTTCTGGAAATGTCTTTGGACTTTAATGTTTCTAGTAAATATTTTTTTTTTTTAATTAATTCTTGATTACTTGTCGGTAAATGTTAGTTTATGAAATAACACTAGTTTTCAGCAAAATGATTGTTACAATATGAAAGCCTATAACTTTCTGCTTCAGGAGGTGGAAAGTGCAGGCAGCTGGATACAGCCTCTAAAACCTCTAAAAAAACTTTTAGACCCCTTTCACACCGAGGGTGTTTTGCAGGTGCTATAGCATTAAAAATAGTGCCTGCAATCCGCCCTCAAACAGCTGTAGCATTGTCTCCAGTGTGAAAGCCCGAGGGCTTTCACACCGGAGCGCTGCGCTGGCAGGACGGGAAAAAAATTCCTGCCAGGAGCTTCTTTGGAGCGGTGAAGGAGCGGTGTGTTTACCGCTCCTCCACCGCTGCTCCCCATTGAAATCAATGGGGCAGTGCTGGGATACCACCGGCAAAAGCATTGCGGGCGGTTTTAACCCTTTCTCTGCCGCTAGTGGGGGGGTAAAAGCGCCCCGCTAGCGGCTGAAATGCGCCGCTAATTCGACAGTAAAACGTCGCTAGAAATAGCGGCGTTTTACCGCCGACGCTATGGGCGGCCCGGTGTGAAAGGGCTCTTAGTGAACTTGTCCTTTAAAGCTGATCTCCAGCTTTTACATAGTAGGTTACATAGTAGGTGAGGTTGAAAAAAGACCATCAAGTCCAACCTGTGTGTGTGCTTTTATGTCAGTATTACATTGTATATCCCTGTATGTTGTGGTTGTTCAGGTGTCTGTCTAATAGTTTTTTGAAATTATCGATGCTCCCCGCTGAAACCACTACCTGTGGAAGAGAATTCCACATCCTTACTGCTCTTAAAGAATCCTCTATGCAGTTTGAATTAAACCGCTTCTCTTCTAATTTTAGTGAATGGCGCGTGTCTTTTTAAATTCCCTTTCGTAGAAAAGTTTTATCCCTACTGTATACGGTATTTGTACATTGAAATCATATCCCCTCTCAAGCGTCTCTTCTCTAGAGAGAATAAGTTCAGTGCTCGTGACCTTTCTTCATAACTAAGGTCCTCCAGTCCCTTTATTAACTTTGTTGCCCTTCTCTGGACTCTCTCCAGTTCCAGCACATCCTTCCTGAGGACTGGTGCCCAGAACTGGACAGCATACTCCAGGTGCAGTTGGCCCAGAGTCTAGTAGAGTGAGAGAATTAACGTTTTAATCTCTGGAGTTGATCCCCTTTTTAATGCATGCCAATATCCTGTTTGCTTTGCTTGCAGCAGCTTGGTATTGCATGCCGCCGCTGAGCCTATCATCTACTAGGACCCCCAGGGCCTTCTCATGCCTAGATTCCCCCAGAGGTTCTCCCCCTAGTGAGTAGATTGCATTCATATTTTTGCCACCCAAATGCATAATTTTATATTTTTCTACATTAAACCTCATTTGCCATGTAGTTGCCCACCCCATTAATTTGTTCAGATCCTCTTGTAAGGTTTCCACATCCTGCGGAGAAATTATTGCACTGCTTAGCTTTGTATCATCCACAAATACTGAGATTGAGCTGTTTATCCCATCCTCAACGTCGTTTATGAATAAATTAAATAGGATTGGTCCCAGGACAGAACCCTGGTGGGACCCCGCTTTCCACACCGGACCATTCTGAGTCCTCCCCATTTATCACTACCCTCTGAACTTGCCCCTGTAGCAAGTTTTTAATCCATGTACTCACCCTATGGTCCATGCTGACAGACCTTAGCTTGTACAGTAAACGTTTATAGGGAACTGTATCAAATGCCTTTTCACAATCCAGATACACCACGTCTACGGGTCTTCCTTTATCTAGATGGCAGCTCACCTCCTCATAGAAGGTTAATAGATTGGTTTGGCAAGAACGATTCTTCGTTAATCCATGCTGATTACTGCTAATGTTACAGTTTTCACTACTAAAATCTTGTATATAGTCCCTTATCATCCCCTCCAGGAGCTTGCATACTATTGATGTTAGGCTAACTGGTCTGTAAATCCCAGGGATGTATCTTGGCCCTTTTTAAAATATTGGTGTTACATTGGCTTTTCTCCAATCAGCTGGTACCATTCCAGTCAGTAGACTGTTCATAAAAATTAGAAACAATGGTCTGGCAATTACTTGACTGAGTTCCTTAAGGACCCTCAGGTGTAAGCCATCCGGTCTTGGTGACTTATTTATTTTAAGTTTTTCAAGTCTGTTTATAATTCTATCCTCTGTTAGCCATGAGGGTGCTTCCTGTGATGTGTCATGAGGATAAACATTGCAGTTTTGGTTACTGAAGCCCCCCAATTCGCTCGTGAAGACTGAGGAGAAGAATAAATTCAATACCTTCACCATCTCCCCATTCTTAGTAACCAGATTCCCTTCATCATTCCTTATAGGGCTAATATGATCTGACCTCCCTTTCTTTCTATTTATATACTTAAATAAGGATTTTTTTTACTATTCTCCACTATGTGCCTTTCGTGTTCTATCTTAGCCAACCTTATTGCACCCTTACATTTCTTGTTGCATTCTTTGTAAAGTTGGAATGCTGATGATGATCCCTCAGTCTTGTATTTTTTGAAGGCCTTCTCCCTTGCTTTTATATGCATTTTTACGGTGGAGTTAAGCCACCCAGGACTTTTATTAGCTCTTTTAAATGTATTTCCCATTGGGATGCACTGGCTAATACCCTTATTTAATATGCTCTTAAAGTATACCCATTTTTCTTTGTATTCCCCTTATGCTTCCTAATTGTGTGATTTATACTGAAACTAATTAACCTGTGATCCTGTGTTTCCTAAATTGGCCCATATTTCCACATCCATGATCAGGTCTGTATTGTTGGTAATCAGTAGGTCTAGTTACGCTTTGTTTCTAGTTGGTGCATTTACCACCTGACCCATGAAATTGTCCTGTAAGACATTTAGGAAATGGCGAGCTTTAGATGAATGCTCCAGCTTTAGATGAATGCGCCAGTTCACACCGGAATTCAGTGCAGGAAACCCGCATTCTGTGCACATTTGCAGCACCACGTTCCAAATGCACTGGGTGTGCGAACTGGCACGGGTGTCAATAGATTCCTGATGACACTCAAAACACAGATCGCAAATGCTCGCATGGCAGAGGGACAAGAACTTCCTGTCCCATGCCTAGAACAACATTGAGTCGGGCTGGGCACAGGGAGCTTTATATTCTCCAAATTAATGTGAAACTACCTCTAATTGGCTGAGGTGGAGATTATGAAGTCATCCACTTGCCTCTCTGCCTCAGCCAAGCTTTCAGAAAACACAAAGCTCCCTTTGCTAGCAGTATTTAAACATATACATTCCCTGCAACAGGGAATGAGGCAGAGCAGTGCTCCGTGTTCCTCCCACCCCCAACCCTGCCTGTCAGACTCGTGTAGCACAGAGCTGAGTAAAGTGTCCTGACTGCGTGCTACAGGTCCAGTGTTGCCAACCGCCAGTATTTTTACTGGCAGCCAGTAAAAAATGGCCACTTTTCTGCTGCCAGTAAATGCCAGTGACAGTAAAAGGTTGCCAGTAAAAAACATGGCTTTGATGCTTGACCCGGAACTGCGCATGTGCAGCTCTGGTCTGGAGCCGGCAGAGACCATCTGAGTGCCTGCTACAGTATGTTCAAATGGCGCTGGCGGGGGTCAAGTCAGGCAGAGGCGGTGCCCAAGGATGTCATGTGATGTCATGGTACAAGGGAACCGAGCGGGGCAACCGGAGTCTCGTGTGTGGGTTTGTGGGACGGGAGCAAGGCAAGCCAGGAGCGGTACTGTCAGTGCTGTTTGGACTGGAGTAGACTGAAGGAATCACCTGTCACTGACTCAGAAGGGGACATATCGTGCTGGTGCGATGTCATCATCATCTGTGCTACTACACACTGCTGTCAGTGTCATTGTGAGAGTAAATTTCATTTGTGTGTGTGTGCATGCCCATTATAATTTCTTGCCCTCCTGAGTTCTGTAAGAAATATTGTATAGTTTTTGCCTTAATATCTACATAAATCATATTGTTAATTGCATATTGTATTAGTTTGTAGCCTAATTGCTGAAATTTGCACTTCAACTGTAATTTTATAACTTTTGAAAATGCCAGTAAAAACGTGGCTGTGCCAGTAAATTTTGGGTGCTGTGTCAGTAAATTTCAATCTGGTAGGTTGGCAACACTGTACAGGTCTGATTGGCGGAGACAAAGAGCCGGCGCACACCTAACAGAGAGGTGCATGCTGCACTGCTATGAAGCTTGCTTCTTAAACAGGTGAGAGAGAATAGTGGAGGGGGCTTGAGAGAGAACTCTGAAAAGGAGGGAGTGAATTTGTGTAAGCTGCCACCCATCCACAGCTTGAGGTGAGCTGTGGAGGGGGGTAAGTGGTGCAGAGGTGAGCTGTAGATGGGGAGGGTGGGGGGTACAGAGATGAGGTGTGGATGGGTGGGGGGATCAGAGGTGAGGTGTGAATAGGTGGGGAGGACAGAGGTGAGGTGTGGACAGAGGGGTACAGAGGTGAGGTGTGGATGGGGGGGTAACGAGGTGAACAGTTGAGGGTGGGTAAAGAGGTGAGCTGTGGATGGGGGTTACAGGGGTGAAATGTGGACGGGGGAGGGTGCAGTGGTGAGCTGTGGACGGGGGGGTACAGAGGTGAGCTGTGGACAGGGGGGGCAGAAGTGAGGTATGGACAGGGGGAGTGCAGAGGTGAGGTGTGGACGGGAGGGATGCAGAAGTGAGCTGTGGACAGTGGGGCAGAGGTGAGGTGTGGACAGGGGGAGTGCAGAGGTGAGGTGTGGGCGGGAGGGGTGCAGAGGTGAGCTGTGGACAGGGGGGCAGAGGTGAGGTGTGGACAGGGGGAGTGCAGAGGTGAGGTGTGGATGGGGGGAGTGCAGAGGTGAGATGTGGACGGGGGTGCAGAGATGAGGTGTGGACGGGGGAGGGTGCAGAGGTGAGGAGAGGATGGGGGGGATTCATCGGTGAGGTGTGGATGGGGAGGGTGCAGAGATGAGCTGTGGACAAGGGGTGCAGAGGAGAGCTGTGGATGAGGGGTACAGAGGTGAGGTGTAGACAGGGGTTACAGAGGTGAGCTGTTGACAGGGGTTGCAGAGGTGAGCTGTGGACTGGGGGGTGCAGAAGTGAGCTGTGGGTGGGGGGCACAGTGAGCTGTGGACGGAGGGGTACAGAGGTGAACTGTGGACAAGGGGGTACAGAGGTGAGCTGTGGACAGGGGGTACAGAGGTGAGCCAACTCCCTGCCCCCAACCCTGGCATTTCTTGCGGAGAGACGTAGAGCAGAGCCAAATATTCCATGCATCTCACAAGAAGCAAGAGGCATAGAGTACCACACTCAGTACTGCATAACAAACAGGGCTTGGGGTATACTGTGCAGTGATGGTGTTTATGTATTACATAAGGCACAGAAAAAAATCAGCACAAGGGACAGTACTTGCATATCCCCTCTCAAAGTAACCATCTATTTCTCATCTCTGCACACCTCTTTGCTTGGTTCTAGGAGTTTTCTCTCTATTGGTGGGTCCACTCACCTCCCCAGTCCATGTTGTGCAGGCAGTGAGGAGTAGATGTGCTGTGACCTCTAGCAACCAATAAGTACGTGATAATGATGCACACCAACCTCTAGCAACCTATCAGTGCGCAGTAATAATTTGCAGTAACTTCTAGTAACCAATCAGTGAGCGGTAATGATGTGCAGTAACGTCTAGCAACCAATCAGTGAGTGGTAAGGATGTGCTGTAACCTCTGGCAATAAAACAATCAGTGAGCCTGAACCAGTTCTTTATGTTTACATTATTAAAGTTTTTTTAGATAGATCTATGTGTGTGTTTGTCAAAATTGCAAGAACATTTTGCCCAGTGTCTAATCAATATTAAAGACGGCTCTGCATACAGCCGAAGCCTGCGAACCCAGAAGGAAGACCCGATGAAGACAGAAGTGCCAGGAAGCAGTGGCAGCGATGCACTGGAGGGCTCCATGGCCAGGTAAGTCTGTTGTAATTTGCTAGCATGCTGTCCATACTGACACATTTTGGCAAAACGCTGCAGGGGGCCAAATTTGTTTATTTTTTGGGGGGTGATTTACTACTGCTTTAAAATAAAAAAAGTTTTATTTAATATCTTCATTGGTATGTTGATGAGAGGGCAAAGGAGGAACCAGAGAAGGCAAAATACAGTATAAGCAGATTAAGCTTCATCTGTAAAATATGTGTTTCATACTTGCCTGGAGTGCTGCTGTATATATAATAGGAAAGTATAGGAGAGGCAATGTGAAAATACAATTAAAATTGAAGGTTTTCTCTAATCTTTAATGAGATACATAAATTAGCAGCTCCAAACAATACTGACTTATTCTAAAAATGCAAAGGAATTTCACCATGAAGGTGAATGTGCTCCTTGGCACACGCGGCTCAGATCGGACACGGTCCACTGTCACTGATAAAAATAAAACAAGCCTTTTATTTTTGTACAGGTGAACGTGCTCCTAAATGAATGATATTCATGTGCGAGGAAGTGGAAATGACTTCTGACAACTGGCAGTAATGACAGTGTTGTTTTTCCAGTTGTGCTAAATAAAGAGCTTACTTCCTCTTTCAGAGGAATAAACATTTCCTAGGCCTTCAGGGCACAGTCATTTTCCCGGCTTTCATGAAGATTGGGAGCGTGCAGCAGTCAACTAGTAATCACGGCAAAAGTCAGCCTGTGTTTTGACTCAGCAACCATCCACTGCTCTCATAGTGCAAGGTCCAGGTTGTGTTCAGGGAAAGCAGCTATCCACCATACACAGCTGATAGTCTGGCAGAGATGGGACATTACCCAACTCAATACTGGGCACTTTCACCCCCTTCCTGCCCAGGCCAATTTTCAGTGTTCAGCGCTGTCGCATTTTGAATGACAATTGCGCGGTCATGCAATGCTGTACCCAAATGAATTTTTTATCATTTTTTTCCCACAAATAGTGCTTTTATTTGGTGGTATTTTATTTTTTGATAAAAAAATAGAAGACCGAACATTTTGGAAAAAACTTTTTGTAAATAAGTAATTTACTCCTTCACTAATGTGTGCTGATGAGGCTGCACTGATGGACACTGATAGGCTGCACTGATGGGCACTAGGGATGAGCCGAACACCCCCCTGTTCGGTTCGCACCAGAACATGCGAACAGGAAAAAAGTTTGTTCGAACACGCGAACACCGTTAAAGTCTATGGGACTCGAACATGAATAATCAAAAGTGCTAATTTTAAAGGCTTATATACAAGTTATTGTCATAAAAAGTGTTTGGGGACCTGGGTCCTGCCCCAGGGAACATGGATCAATGCAAAAAAAAGTTTTAAAAACGGCCCTTTTTTCACGGGAGGGCCGGGATCTGGGGGTCCCCTTGTTAAAGGGGGCTTCCAGATTCCAATAAGCCCCCCGCCCGCAGACCCCCACAACCACCGGCCAGGGTTGTGGGGATGAGGCCCTTGTCCTTATCAACATGGGGACAAGGTGTTTTGGGGGGCTACCCCAAAGCACCCTCCCAATGTTGAGGGCATGTGGCCTGGTACGGTTCAGGAGGGGGGGCGCTCTCTCGTCCCCCCCCTCTTTTCCTGCGGCCTGCCAGGTTGCGTGCTCAGATAAGGGTCTGGTATGGATTTTTGGGGGGACCCCATGCCGTTTTTTTTTTTAATTTTAGCACGGGGTTCCCCTTAATATCCATACCAGACCTGAAGGGCCTGGTATGGAATTTAGGGGGACCCCCATGTAATTTTTTTTTTTTTTTAATTTTGGTTCGGGGTTCCCCTGTGGGGAATTCCCATGCCGTTTTTATCAATGAACTTTTATGTGTATTGTCGGACCGGCAATGCAATAGCCGCGAGTAGTTTTAAATGACTTTTTTTCCTTTGAAATGTCATTTTGCTGTCAGACTGTTCTAAACACGGGAAACATGCGCCCCTTTACAGGCATACTATAGACACCCCCCCAGCTACGAAATTTAAAGGGATATTACACTTTTATTGTTTGACTTTAAGCATTATTAAAATCACTGCTCCTGAAAAAAGGGCCGTTTTTAAAACTTTTTTTTGCATTGATCCATGTCCCCTGGGGCAGGACCCAGGTCCCCAAACACTTTTTATGACAATAACTTGCATACAAGCCTTTAAAATTAGCACTTTTGATTTCTTCCATAGACTTTTAAAGGGTGTTCCGCAGCATTCGAATTTGCCGCGAACACCCAAAATTGTTCGCTGTTCGGCGAACTTGCGAACAGCCGATGTTCAAGTCGAACATGAGTTCGACTCGAACTCGAAGCTCATCCCTAATGGGCACTGATGAGGCAGCACAGAAGGGCAGTGATGGGGTGGCACTAAAGAGGAGATACTAATATGCATCACTGATGGGCACCGATAGGTGGCACTGATATGCAGTACAAAATATTTTACAGCGCACACGTTCAAGAATGACATTTCCTGCAAGGCTAGTTAAAAACACCTGAACATATTCAAAAAATTTGGGGGGTTTGGTCACACTATATGGTGCTAAGCCCACTTACTGCGACAAAGTAACCCGAATTAGTGGGAAACCCACTAATGTATCTTGAGAAGTAATATTTTGCTGGCCATCATCTGTAAATGTTTTTACTCTGGATTGGTATATTGTATCATTTTTAACCTATTGAGCTCCTTAAGATTTTACCTTCTTCATGACCAGGCCATTTTTTGCAGTGTGCTAATTTCCTGTTAGGCCATTTCTCTTTGCTATCAAGATAAAAAGGTCCTGAATAAGCTTATAGGTGTGAAACACTTCGACCTCTTGGACAATACAGCAAAGTTAAATATGTTGATATGTTGTTAAATATGCTGATATGAATTACATCTACTAAAAGAGATTGTTTTTCTTTGACTTTAACCGTTTTTTTAAAAACAATTTGTAATAATGTTTGTGGTTGCCCTTCTATGGTACCAATAAAGTACAAAAATGTGTTCTTTTGTAGCAATCAATATCAAATAAATGAAGTGAAAAAATGTGTGAAATCTTTATAGTAAAGTGCAGATGCAGACCCTTTTCAAAGTGCAGGAACCACAGTGCTGTGCTCCCCTCCTGTGTTCCCCCACTCACTGACGGTTGTTGACCCTTAAGCTAAGCAATAAGAGTCTAAGCAATAGAAGTCCCTGTCTAGCACGTTTCGTCCTCTTGCACAGTGATTCTTCAGAAGCTAAGTGAAAATCACATCATGTTTAAGAAAAATTATTAGTCAGTATAGCTTTATCTAATTTACTTAACATTTTATACTTCTTTAGTAAATCAACCCCAGAGTTGATTTACTACACATCATGTTTAAGGAAAATTATTAGTCAGTATAGCTTTATCTAATTTACTGAACATTCTCTACTTCTTTAATAAATCAACCTCAGAGTCTAATCTGACCATTTTCTTTTTTTCTGGTGTACCTCCAGTTACGTCTACTAGCTGAAACATTTTAAAACATTGATTCTATTTCTGTGCACATTTTATTAAAAGTGGTTTAGTTATTATCTCAGTAGGCAAAGGTTACCTGCTTCTTGTCAGCTGTGACATCCCAACATCCTAAATTACCCAACTTTATTCTTTCCTTTCTAGAAGACTGCTTTCATGGTTGACTTTTTATTGAGGTCATTATAGCTGGCCAATAAAAATCACTCTTTTGCTAACATCCTATTGGACTGGTATCAAAGTTGTGCCTTTTTGTTTTGTTTGTTTTACCTGATATCTTGCCATCCAAGAAAAGCATTTGCTTGTGGAACTGGTTTGACACTGTTATTTGAAGACTAGTGCCAAAACTGTAGACTGAAGGCATAGGGGCAACAGCGCTCAAGTGTGAAAGACAAATGAAACATAATATTTAGCTGCAGCTTTATCTTCTCACAACAGAGGGGAAAAAATACAAGAAAAAGTATTTTAGTCCTTGCCTAAAATAAAATTTAATTCAGGGTAAATGTACAGAAAATATATATTGTGCATTTGTAGAGTATTTTTCTTCTTTTTTTTTTTTTTTGGTTGCACATGAATTTCCTGCTGCAAATCCTCCTGGTTGGACTATGGAGAGACTGTTCACCATCGGGACACATGATAGATGACCTCTAGAAATTAATTAGGTTTTTTCCATGCATGCACAGAAGTGGCTCTTTGGTCATGAGTCTTTGTACTGCTGGGCAACAACAGTTGTCAGGAGAACTACAGGGTAAATTGCCTGTCTCGCTGCTTATTTGAGCTTGAAGTGAGTACACAACAATCCTTTTACTTCTCAGTCTCCTTAACTTATTGGCCCTGCACAGAGACCCTTAGGCCCCTTTCATGGGAGCGGACCGATCGGGTCCACCTATCTGTTTTTCAGGTGGACCGGTTTGGACCACCCATTATTCTCTATGGGGAGGTGGATGTAAACGAACATGTGTTAGTTTACACCCGCTTGCATCTGATTCGATCCCGTCTGCCAAAAACAGATGGATGGGGGATCCGTTCCTCATCCATCTAGAAGATCAGGTCAGAAGATCAGATGACGGGTGGAAACAGACAGGCAGACCATTTCCATCTGACCACCCCGTAGAGAACAGTAAGCTGTGGACCTGTCATCCACCTGCTCAGTGGGAATAAGTGGACAGATTTCCCTGCTGAGTAGGCGGATCTGCTTGGCAGAGTCCACCCCGTATGAAAGGGGCCTTAGACACAGGGGGTGGGGGAAGATTTACTAAAACTGGAGCACTTAGAATCTGGTGCAGCTGTGCATGGTAGCCAATCAGCTTCTAACTTCAGCTTGTATTGTACAATTAAGCTTTGACAATAAAACCTGGAAGCTGATTGGTTTCTGTGCAGACCTACACCAGATTTTGCATTCTCCAGTTTTTGGAAATCTTCCCCAGAAATCTTGTAGGGCTCTTACACAAATGTGGTCCCCTCTGAAGAGCGATCAACATTCTAATTGCTCTTCACATGGTATTTGGCAGGTGTGGAGGGGCCATTACATTGCCTCCTCACTGCCTGATTTAGCCCTGCAATGCAACATTATTGTAACACAATCATGTTTGTTGCACACAGTTGTGGTGCGGCCCCATTGAACTCATTTGGTGATGACATGTGTCAAACTCTGCAGCCCCAGTTATTACTGCTCACCTCCACCATTACAGGAGTGAGCTCTCAAATGCTGAGCTCAGAGCTACCACATAAGGGGAGAGAAAGAGTATGTGAGGGGGTTTGAATCAGAGAAAGAGCTCACTCCTGTGATGGTGGAGGTTAGCAGTGACGACTAGGCATCACTTAGCAATGTCCTGGGTGTACTTAGCAACGTCCTGACAGTATCCCAGTCAGGCTTCACAAGGTATGTAAATGGCCTACACCTATAACAAGGGTATTATTCATCTTTAGTCAAAGCTGCACAGTTTGTTTTCATCTACAAACATCCCTTACCTGCATAGACAGTTTTTTTGTGAAGGTGAACTATCCTTTTAAGTGGGCGGCCAGGGATGGTAAAACCATGCTCTGCCGCCAATTTTTACTGCCACCCAGCTTCCCGTGTGAAAGAGTCCATAGGGTTTTTACTGAGGTTCAGGTAACTAATACACAGCAACAGTCTCTATGCAGTGTTGACAACTGACATATAATACAGACCTCTTAAAACATGTGGCCAGGCTATAGCAAATATCAATCACACCAAGGAGCAAGCTAGAACGTGGAGCAGGGGCAGATCCAAGGGGGGGGGGGGGCAATGCGATGAGTGAGAAGGAAAGCGGCACCATGGGTGAAAGCGTGGGCGGCTCCGTAGGGGGTCTCCGCGGACGGGCAACTCCGTGGGTGAGTGTGTGCGGGCTGGGCGGCTCGGTCGGTGAGCGGGCGGGTAACAGAATGGGCAAGCAGCTGGGTGGCTGAGTGTGTAAGCAGGCTGCTGGCCAATCAGGGAGCCGGCGGGCGGGGGAGCAGAGAGATGACATCATCTCTCACTGCCCGCCCTGCATCCCTGCAGTTCTGCCCTCACTGTGCAGGCAGCTGCGGGCAGCAGAGAGATTACATCATCTCTCTGCTGCCTGAATGGTAATCTGCTGCCTGACTCTGGGACGCAGCAAGAGACCACCTTAGCAGGAAAGTGACACAGCAAGTGACAATTGTTGCAGGCAAGTGACAATCCGTCACCTGCCAACGTGTGGCAGGTGACGTGGCAAGTGACAATCTGCATCTGTGACAGGCGACGTAGCAAGTGACAATCCGCATCTTGTGACAGGCGACGTGGCAAGTGACAATCCGCATCTGGTGGTAGGTGACATGGCAAGTGACAATCTGCGACGTGTGGCAGGTGATGGGGCAAGTGACAATCTGCATCTGGTGGCAGGTGAAGTGGCAAGTGACAATCCGCATCTGGTGACAGGCGATGTGGCAAGTGACAATCCGCATCTGGTGGCAGGTGACGCGGCAAGTGACAATCTGCATCTGGTGGCAAGCGACGTAGTAAGTGACAATCCGCAATGTGTGGCAGGTGATGTGGCAAGTGACAATCCGCATCTGGTGGCAGGTGACGAGACAAGTGACAATCTGCAACGTGTGGCAGGTAACGCGGCAAGTGACAATCCGCAACGTGTGGCGGGTGATGTAGCAAGTGACAATCCGCATCTGGTGGCAGGCGATGTGGTAAGTGACACGCTCAGGCTCCCACTGATTCTACATTATGGTGAGTTGAACTATTTCATTTTATATTACAATGTAATAATAGAAATAAAGCGCTTCAATCATCCTGACACCATAACAGCCATGGTGCCATGATAATTGAAGCGCCAACACCAGCCATTTCCCCAATAAATTGCCCCCCAAAAAAGTATTTTCTGGCAGTGCCCCTCCCGAGACTAGGCTCTGGATCCGCCCCTGACTTGGAGTGATAACTCTCTACCTCAATGTGTACCAAAGATAAAATATGTACTGCAGTCCTACCCCCACTGAATTCACAAAGAAAAGGTCTCAGTAATCAAGTGATATAAAATAATAGTAAATATTACCAACAAAACGGCACTGTGTGAAAACGAAGGCAAAATCATAATAAATCCAACAAGTGTGTTAATATGTAAAATACATCTCAAAGTTCACATATAAAGGGGGTTATTTACGAAAGGCAAATCCACTTTGCGCTGCAAGTGCACTTGGAAGTGCAGTCGCTCTAAATCTAAGGGGTAGACCTGAAATGAGTGGAAGCTCTGCTGATTTTATCATCCAACATTGTGCAAGCTAAAATGTTGTTTTTTATTTTTCTTGCATGTCCCCCTTGGGTCTACAGCGACTTTACTTTCAAGTGCACTTTCAGTGCAAAGTGGATTTTCCTTTACTAAATAACCCCCATAGTGTTAACTAACCAAAATACTGAGAACAATCCTCAACATCATAAAAATAAAGTCTCAATACAGGTGAGCCCACAAGATGTGCATATTCTTTTAAATTACACACTGTGAAGTACAGCCTGTACATGATTTCTTCAGAAGGAAACAGAAAGACTCACCTCAATTGGGAATGTATTTACTTTATTATTTTGTTGTGCACACATATTTGTGGATTGTTCTCACTCAGTATTTTGGTTATCTATCACTTTATATATGAACTTTGAGATGCGTTTTATATATTAACACATTTGCTGGATTTATTATGATTTTCCCTTGTTTTCACACAGTGCTGTTTTGTTAGTAATATATACAACCTTTTCACTATTATTTTATATCACTTGATTATTGAAACCTTTTTTGTGAATTGAATTTAGGAGTAGCACTGCACTACACATTTTGTTATATGGACATTTAAGGAATTAACATCGTAAATAAACCAATCTTTGCCACGTTAAAAAGTGACACAAGATATCAACGCAAAAAATATAAATCCAGTCCAATTGAAAAAAAATTCCCAAGTCCACCCAAAATAGTGAAGAAACCAAATATGTGGTATAGACTTCAGTCGGGGACTTGGGACTTTGACACTTTCTTCAGTTGGATTGTTTTCACGTATGAAGCTTTGTTTATTACATTTTATATTGGACTTATTTTTGGATATAATACACTATTGGGTTTAGGTTTATTTTATATTTGTTTCACTTTGATACCTTTGATATGTCACTTTTTCACACGGCAAAGATTGGTTTATTTATGATTTACCTGATTGTTCTTTTATAACCCTGGTCCCTTGCTCCACTTACCTTGGTGGGAACTAAGCTGTCAGTGCCTATACAGCCAGTGTAACAGTCCGGAATTTAAAATACCTGCTCTTCTCCCTCTTTTCTGTGCAGCACTTACAAGGATAGATCAGAATACTCTGTGCTGGTGCTGTCCCAGAAGCACTACACAGAGAAGAGGGAGAATAACGGGGATTTTGAATCCCAGACCACTGCACCGGTTGGTGGGCAGTGGGCACTGACAGCTCAACACCTATGGAGGTAAGTACAGCTGGGGCCCAGGGGGTGGGAAGGGTATATTGTGTTAGTTCACCTTTCTGATTTTTTCTGAAAACGTGAACTAGCCCTTTAAATATTTTCATGTTCTCAACAAGCCATAAAAGAGCTTTAAAACAAGCCATCAGTGACCTCTGTAGCTGCAGGCAATGTGGAGCAAACCATCCTCAAAATCAATAGAAGCACTGATGTGTCCAAATCAGTCTCCAAGCAGCTCAGGTTATAACTGTCCCTGTATCTAGAAGCAACTGTTCTGTGTGTCTTTTTCAACCATAGTGATGAGAAAAATCCAGAGCGAAGGAAGCACTTTATTAGGTACACCTTGCTAGTACTGGGTTGGACCCCCTTTTGCCTTCAGAAATGCCTAATTCCTCATGGCATAGATTCAACAAGGTTTTGGAAACATTCCTCAAACATTTTTGTCCATACTGACATGATAGCATCATGCAGTTGCTTCAGATTTGTCAGCTGCACATCCATGATGTGAATCTCCTGTTCCACCTCATCCCAAAGGTGCTCTATTGGATTGAGATATGTTGACTGTGGAGGCCATTGGAGTACAGTGAACTCATTGTTATGTTCAAGAAACCAGTTTGAGATGATTTGAGCTCAGAATATAGGTGCGCTGTAATCATAAAGGGATGGACATGGTCAGCAACAATACTCAGGTAGGCCATGGCATTTAAACCATACTCATTTGGTACTAAGGGGCCCAAAGTGTGCCAAGAAAATATCACCCACACCATTACACCACCAGCCTGAACCATTGATACAATGCCAGATGGATCCATGCGTTCATATTGTTTAGGTCAAATTCTGACCCTACCATCTAAATGTCACAGCTGAAATCGAAACTCATCAGACCAGGCAACATTTTTCCAATCTTCTATTGTCCAATTGTGGAGAGCCTGTGCAAATTGTAGCCTCAGTTTTCTGTTCTTAGCTGACAGGAGTGGCACCTGGTGTGGTCTTCTGCTGCTGTAGGCCATCTGTTTCAAGGTTCAATGTGTTGTGCGTTCAGAGATGGTATTCTGCATACCTTGGTTGTAACGAGTGGTTATTTGAGTTACTGTTGACTTTCTATCATCTAAAACAAGTCTGCCCATTCTTCTCTGACCTCTGATATCAACAAGGCATTTTCCTCCACACAACTGACGCTCACTGGATATTTTCTCTCTTTTTCAGACTATTCTCTGTAAACCCTAGAGATGGTTGTGGGTGAAAATCCCAGTAGATCAGTAGTTTTTGAAATACTCAGACCAGCCCATCTGACACCAACAACCATGCCACGTTCAAAGTCACTTAAATTGCCATTTCTTCCCCATTCTGATGCTCAGTTTGAACTTCAGCAAGTTGTCATCACCACGTCTAGATACCTAAATGCAATGAGTTGCTGCCATGTGATTGGCTGATTAGCAATCTGTGTTACCAAGCAATTTAACAGGTGTACCTAATAAAGTGGCCGGTGAGAGGATATTGACCTCTGGCCACAATTAAAAATTACTTCTGACCATTGACTTCTAAGAAATGTTAAAACTATCACAGTTATTTTTAAAGAGGTCAAATCAAAACAATCATTGTCTCTTTATTAATGATCAAACACAAGCAAACCTCTGAGTGTACCACATTAGCTAGTAATCATTTGGAAATGCAAAAGTTGCTTTCTCATCATCACACTGAAATGTTCTGTTTGCTTCCTGACTCTGGTTAATGGAAGATACGTTTTGGCGCCATGTGACTTGGTCAGGTGACCTGTGACTGTCATGTTGTTGACCATGCCTAGTTCTACGTATATTAACCTTTCACAAGATTCTGTTACATAATATGTTGCATCAGACAGATGAAAATAATCCACATGATCACCAGAAAATCTCCGTTTTGTTTTTCCTGTTTATACTGTATGTATTTTATCAGTACATATATTTTATCATAAGTGTATATTTAGCAATACAACATTTTAGATAAACTTTTTTTTTTTTTTTAACAAAGAAAGGCTTGGTTTAGATTTGTGGTTGGGGGACTGTTTTTTCCAATACGGCACTGCATTACTTTAATTGACAATTGCGCGGTCGTGCAACACTATACCCACATAAAATGTATGTCCTTTTTTTCCCCACAAATAGAACTTTCCTTTGGTGGAGCTTGATCTACTCTGCATTTTTTTATTTTTTGCGCTGTAAACAAAAAAAGGGACCGGGAGCCTATCTACAAGTAATTGTAATGTGATTGGCTTTACAGCCCTTTTAACATTTTATGGGTCTATGATATGATCAATAAATTTCCCTATTACTGCTTTACTTATAGATTTCAACATGTACATATGGAGGTACATTTTTTAATGCAACTAATGATTATTATATATCTACTTTTAGAAGCAAATATACCCATTATCCCGTGAGGAAGGACTGTAAGCCCGAAACATGTCGGGTTTCACCATAACAATTCACCTGGGCTGACCTGAAGTTGAACAACGGCTGGCTCTGTGGATGGATTAGATGGATTAGAGGGTATTCAGTTGCATTGACTTATATGATGACAATATATATATGTTCATGTAGTGCTATGTTATTTTATTAGGGCATAGGTCCTTTTTATGCAAGATTCTATAATAAAATTTATATTTTTACATAAATATACTTGTAAGTCTGCCTCCAAAGTCCATGAGGGGTTTCTTAGTGCATCACATGCACATATAACTATTGATGTTTGAATTGTTGGATGTTGGCAGAATAACACACTCCACCCTTATATCCATTTTTATAAACAAAAAAAGGCTGACAGTTTTGAAAAAAAAAAAACTATATTTTTTTACCTTCTGCTATAAAACATGTCCAATAACAATCATTACTTTGCAACCTACTTTATTTCATACAATAACCTTTATTGAGGGTGGAAAAAAACATATCCAATAAAAAAATATAAAAAATATAATTTCTTCATAAATTTAGGCCAATATGTATTCTGCTACATATTTTTGGTAAAGCAAAATCCCAATAAGCGTATATTGATATGGCATTTTTTTTTTTTTTTTACTAGTAGTGGTGGTGATCAGGACACTAACTGACACTAATTGACACTTTTTTGGGAACCAGCGACACTAATACAGTGATCAGTGCTATAATTATGCACTGTCACTGTACTAATGACACTGGCTGGGAAGGGGTTAAGCATCAGGAGCGATCAAAGGGTTAATTGTATGCCTAGCCTGTGTTTACTAACTGTGTGAGAGGTGCTTGTACTAGGGGAAGGCATGGATCCATGTCCCTGCTTTGCAGAGACACAGGATCCATGTCTTCTCTACTGACAGAACGGCAATTTGCCTTGATTACATAGGCAGACTGCCATTCTGCCCATGTAACGAATGATCAGCAGGTGCCGGCAGACATCGGTCCGCAGTACCCACCCATCAGCTCCCGCTGTGAATAATCACAGCAGGAGTGAGCCGCTGGTGGCATGCACCCGCCCCTGCTACACAAAAGTGCAGGATCATGTGTATATACGTGTTCCTTCACACATCTGTAGCAGTACAGCTGCTATAGGGCGGTTGCCAAGCGGTTTCGCTGTAATGGGTAGTGGACAGGGATGTTTATATGCTGCGGTGCTTCGTTTCGCACCCATGGCAAAGTTGACCCGACATGTAGCACTTGGCAAGCAGCAAGCCTGCCGAATGCTACACATTCAAGTTAATGGGGAAGCACCGCAAACGCCCTGCAATCGCATGCAATGTCCCCATTTGCGGCATGTTTGTCGGCAAAAATAGGGTTAAAACAGGCAGTAAGGAGGTGTCACATCTCTTCCTTACTGCCTGTCAGTAGCCTCTGGAGCGTGATTTGAATGCAGATTGGGCTTTAAGGGCAAGGGAGATTTAGATATGTAGGCAGGTTGCCTGCAGTTAGGGTTTTCGTTTAGCAAGATAGTTAGCCTGCCCAGGCTGGGAAGGGGTTAACTGAGTTTGGACTCCTTTCCCAGACTTTTTGGGCCCTGCCTTCTTACCCTGTGCATATTAAAGAGGGGGAAGGCCAGGTCTCGAGCCCATGCCGATAACACACAAGGGATACTGAAAAGGGGCTGCTGCGCTATGTAGTCCCACAGAACACCGGAACACTGGAGCGTCTGTTAATCTGTTGAAGGACACGAATTATGGACATACATCTTGTAATGTATGCCTGGCCATCACAGCTAGTTATTTAGGGATAGAACAGCATTTCAGTTGTTTGTACAGTACATTGCCATGAGAAGAGTTTCAGTTAAAGTACATTCAGTGCTGGGACAAGGTCATCTAGAGCCCAAGGCAAACATGCCAAATTGCAACCCCCAGGATGTATGAGTATTATGTGTCAGCGAAAATACCCCCCCAAAAAAAATTGAGCACTAATCTGCATGCTCGCCCCCTAAGCAGGAATTCCCCCTTCTACCAGTACAAATCCACCCTCTGCTGAAATCCCCTTCCCAGCACAAATCTTAGCCCCCCCCCCCCAGTTCCTCCAGCTCAAATCCTCTCTCTCCCCATATGCCCCCAGCACAAATCCACCCCCCCCCCCCCCAAAAAAAATATTTTCCCCCTAGCACAAATCCTCTACCCCTTAAATTTTCCCTCCAAGCACAAATCCTCTCCCTCCACTCCCAATCCCCCAACCTAGCACAAATCCCACCCCCCACACATTTCCTCTCCTAACACAAATACCCCCCAATCATCCCAGCTAGCACCCCCCCCCCATATTATTTTTAAAACACAAATCACCCCTCCTAGCAAAAATCCTCTTACCCCATCCCCCCTCCCAACACAAATCCCCCCAAATCACTCCACACAGCGCATCCCTCCCCAAATTTGCCCTCCTAGAACAATTATTAGCCCCTGCTGCCCCCCAAATTCCCCTTCTCAGCACAAATTCCCTGCCCCCAATCTCCTTGTGGTGCCCCTAACCTCACGTTACCACAGTGCCCAGGGTAGCCGCCCCTCCTGCCCACCCCTTGTCCTGACCCTGAGTACATTTTAGAGGGGAACTCTTTACATTTAACTTCTACAAACAGTGAACGGCTCATCTCTAAGCTGGGGCACCGCCATAATGTTTGACCTTCATGTGAACGCAGCCCCTCCTGGTCCCGGGCATTGATGAGCGCGTGCATGAGAGAAGTGCCACCATGTGCAGGGCAAGTAGGCCCCGCCCGCAGATGCATGTCTAAACCCTTAAGAATAACTTTACACTTAAAGCATAACTTCAAAGCAATTGCCATTTAATCAGTAGCCTTCAAGAGACCCATCCAACCCCTTTTCTTGAGAGCTGCACACCACCTTGAATACTCACCTTCTGTCTTAATCCTGCAATCTTTTCTGTGCAGTCCTGCCCAGCAAAAACATTCTCTTCTTTGCATACCATGGCCCCATTTTTTCCCACACATAAGCTGTATGGCACAAGACTGCTGGAGGCAATCTATGGCTCATCCATAGGAACTAATTGGGCCAATACATGCAAGAAGATGACCCAAGTGATAGACATTTTTACTGTAAAGGCTGTGCGCCACTCTGCAGGCCTTACAGCGAAGATCACTGGATTGAGGAGGAAAGCAAGTGTTTAGGCAGCTGGGCTGCACTTAGATGGATGGGGGCATTGAATAAATAAGGATTGGACCATAGATACAGTTGTTCTTTAAGCCCTGTACCAGTATTAAAGACCAAAGCAGCTCAGGCTACAATCCTACCTACAGTCTGGAGTTCTCTGCCATAAGTCGTCCACGCTGAATTATGCCACATAAATCCTGGAAAATTGAAAACATCACTGGGTGCAGGGTGTCCTAGGACTGCTCCCCCAGGCATTACCATTGTGCCTTGCATTTACTGTGCCATGGTGCAGAGGGCAGAACTAATATCATCATCATGATGCATCAATGAGGACCGCCCAGCCTGGAGAAGAGCTGAAGAGGAAGATGACTCTTCTGCATCATATGGCCAACTTGAAGATCTCAGAAAAGTTAAGTATAGAAAAAAAGCAAAAATACTGCCAGTGGGGGCCAGAAAGGGGGATTTATGGAGTGGAACCTGGAGTTGCACCTTACAAAAACTTGATTACTTTGGGTTCATGCCGCGTTGGCCAAACATAGTCACTCGTCCTAAATTGCCAGGCATGCACGGGTGGGTGAGCAGTTCCGAGCACAGACAATTTTATCTGAGTTCCACTTTATTAAAGGTAATGTTGACTAACCTAAAATTCATTCTGTTCGGGTTTCTATACACTGTGGTATAAATGTTGGCTTTCAGATGTGTTTGGCATGCAATTAAATGTAACAAAACTTTAGATGAATCATCATATACTTCTATATTTTTAGACCTTTTGTTCTGTATTGTGTTACTTGTTTCTGCACAGCATGCTGTACTTCTCTAGTCCAAATTTGCCATTATTCAATGATTACTAAATGTAATTTTTTAGCTCTGCTCCTATAATATTTGCCTTGAATCACCTCATATTAGCCTCTAAAAATACTTTTAACCCCAGAGAGTAGGAATGACATCACTGCTGGCCAATCCATGTCTATTGTACATGCAAACCAATTTTAACAGTACCACAGATAAACACAATCAATGAAAAAATAAAACAAAATCAAATAATGGTCCGCAGCTTTCTCAGTAATGACATGAGCCAGCAATAGGAGGCAGCCACTCCGTGAAGACGTCAATCAGACGAAACGTACGTCAAGTGAGACAGGGACGCTGACAATATCGTATGGTGTATGGTCGGAGCCCGTGTTATGTGATATAACCGTAGCATACAACGACCATCTGATCTGAGCTGAGCGTGTCATCCTTAGTGCCAGATGGGCATTTGAATTATGTGAGTGGAAATCAGTGTTACTTTTATTAATTGCCCGTTTGAACTATATCACACTATGAGAAGCATTTTTCCTTCCCCCCGCTCATTATACACTTTGTGGCAAGATGTGCCTGTGATTGAGACAACACAGCAGAGCAGTGATTGGAGCTCATTGAAAAAATCCACAATCTCTAACAGCAAGTTGATATTGATTAGATTGGTGAAGGACTCACGTTTTTTCTTTGAACACTGGGTCTTTAATTGGCTTGAAGAGCCATTATATGTATATAGGACATTGCACAATTTTTTTTTTTGAGAAATTATACTGGCACTTTGAATTATATTGGGAGGTTTAACTTATCACTTTTGAGATTTACTACCTATAATATTTGGTGTCACAGTTTACATATGCAAATTTGCACACACACACACACACACGTTGCATTTTATATTGTTGATAATATATACCACTTACTTGATTCATTAATCAGTTTTTATAATATATTATTGATTTATTCACATAAAATATTCACATATGTATAAGTTTAACTGCATGTTTGCACATTATATATTAGTTTACTTTGCATATTTACACATAAGATACATGATTACAAACATATTTAACGTATTTAATATTGTATTGAGGCATACCTCCCAACTTTTTTTAAATGGAAATGAGGGACACCTATCAGCAAAGTTATGCAGGCATAGGACACTCCCCTTGCCACACCCCCTTAAAGGAGAATTGTACAAAAACACAAGATTGCTTAAACCCACAAGTGCTTTTTTTACCACTACTATTCCTTTATATTGGCTTTATGGAATTTACAAATGCAGGAATTTAGAAATCAGATGAAAGGTTTAGCGCTAGAAAACATTTTTTTATAGATAAAAAGTGCATTTTATATACAACTATATAGATCAAACCAAAATGAGGGACAAATGAGGATGAATGAGGGACAGAGGGACATTGCTCCAAATCAGGGACAGTCCCTCAAAATCAGGGACAGTTGGGAGCTATGTTGAGGACTGCATTCCATGCTTTAGAGTATTACGGACCTGCGCTAATCTTGCTTTTAATTTTCCCTACATATCTATTGTACAGTACACTTCTGTAACGCTTACATTGTTGAGAACAAAATCTTGGTCAAAAGCTAAATTGTAAAAACAAGATGCAAAGTGATATGGGTGCCTGGGGGTGACGCTGAACAGGAGATCGAAGGTCCAGGATGGCAGAAAGTTGCATGAGGAATATGCAGAACTAGCCTCTGCCAGTAACGTATTCATATTTAAAATTTTTGTGCTAAATACAGCCAGGCAGATTGGCTATCGCAGCGGTCATATGATTGGATGTTTCCAATCAAATAATGATCAGCAGCTGTCAATGACAGTTTAGTCCCATTCCCCGTAGACACAGAGGTGCAGAGGCTCAGTGTTCAAGTCCAGCCGCCGCATGTATGTGTGTAGCCAGTAATGGAATGGGGAGACATTACTAGATAGCAAGGGACTGTTTATTTCCCCCCTTGTGCTCATGGATAGATTTCTGCATCATCTTCCTGCAACTAGCAGGAGGCCACCCTTACCTAACCCTGAAACCATGGGGTATTAGTCCTTTAGCGTATAAGCGTTTAACTTCTCTGCAGGATGTGGAAACCTTGCAAGAAGATCTGAACAAATTAATGGGGTGGGCAAATACACAGCAAATGAGGTTCAATGTAGAAAAATGTAAAATAATGCATTTGGGTGGCAAAAATATAAATGCAGTCTATACACGGGGGGAAAACCTCTGGGGGAATCTAGAATGGAAAAGGACCTGGGGATCCTACTAGATGATAGGCTCAGCAATGGCAATGCCAAGCTGCTGCTAACAAAGCAAACAGAATATTGGCATGCATTTGAAAAGAGATTAACTCCAGGGATAAAACGATAATTCTCCCACTCTACAAGACTCTGGTCCGGCTGCACCTAGAGTATGCTGTCCAGTTCTGGGCACCAGTCCTCAGGAAGAATCTATTGGAAAAGGAAGGGAGTTTAACAAGACACGTGGCCACTCATTAACCACTTAACAACCGGCCCATAGCTGAATGACGGCTGCAGGGCGGTTGCTTAACTCTGGGAGGGCGTACTACGACGTCCTCCCAGTATTCCCCTCTCGCGCGCCCCCTGGGGCGCACACCCGAACACATCCGTGACCGCCGGGTCCGCATCACGGATCCCGATAAATGGCCGCTGATCGCGGCCGTTTACCATGTGATCGCTCCGCCAAATGACGGAGCGATCACATGTAAACAATCCAGGCGTCATCTCATGACACCGGTTCCTCCCCTCCCGTGTACCGATCGGTACACTGTGAGCGGAGAGGGGGATGGATGGATGGCTGCAGCACTGTGGGCTGGATGTGTAGTGCCCACAGCGCTGCACAGTGACATCCAGCCATCCATCCATCCATGCTCAGCCATCCCTAATGCTCTGCAATGCCCTGCAGTACTCTGCAATACCCCACAATACTCTGCAATATCCCCACAATACTCTGCAATACTCCACAATACTCTGCAATACCCCCACAATACTCTGCAATACCCCCACAATACTCTGTAATACCCCGCAGTACTCTGCAATACCCCGCAGTACTCTGCAATACTCTGCAATACCCCACAATACTCTGCAATACCCCGCAATACTCTGCAATACCCCGCAGTACTCTGCAATACCCCGCAATACTCTGCAATACCCCGCAATACCCTGCAATACCCTGCAATACCCCGCAATACCCTGCAATACCCTGCAATACCCCGCAGTACTCTGCAATACCCCGCAATACTCTGCCATACCCAGCCATACTCTGCAATACTCGGTGATACCCAGCCATACCCAGTCATATTCTGCGATACCCTGCAATATCCTGCCATACTATGCAATACCCCCCATACTCTGCAATACCCCGCCATACTCTGCAATACCCCGCCATACCCTGCAATACTCAACCATACCCAGCCATACCCAGCCATACCCTGCCATACCCTGCCATGCTGAGCCATACTCAGCCATACCCTGCCATGCTCGGCCATACTCGGCTGTACTCGGCCTCTGTATGTGGCCAGGCTGTGGAAGTCTCACACATGTGGTATCGCCGTACTCAGGAGGAGTAGGACAATCTATTTTGGGGGGTCATTTTTGGTATGTATATGCTATGTGTTAGAAATATTGTATAAATGGACAACTTTGTGTTAAAAAAAAAAAAAAAATGCGTTTTAACCACTTCCCGCCCGCCGGCTGTCATACAACGTCCTTGACTTTGTGCGGGGATATCTGAATGATGGGTGCAGCTACAGTCATCATTCAGATATCAGCTTTTTCAGCCGGCGATTCCCTACACCAAGAGAATGATCATAGTGGCTGTTCCACTGCTTGATCATTCTTACGGGAGGCGAGAGGGTATGTCCCCGCCTCCCTCCGGTGCTTCCACCGACTCACCGCTACGATCGAAGCCAGGATCTTTTTTTTTATTTTTTTTTTATTTCAGGCTTCCCAGCCTAGAGGTGAGATGTGAGGTCTTATTGACCTCATATCTCACTGTAAAGAAGACCTGTCATGCCATATTCCTATTACAAGGGATGTTTACATTCCTTGTAATAGGAATAAAAGTGGTCAAAAAAATTTTTTTTGGAAAAAGCATCAAACTAAAATAAATAAAGTAAAATGAACAATAAAAAAAAAAAAAAATTAAAGCGCCCCTGTCCCTGTGTGCTCGCATGCAGAAGCGAACGCATACGTAAGTCCCGCCCACATATGAAAACGGTGTTCAAACCACACATGTGAGGTATCGGTGCGATCGGTAGAGCGAGAGCAATGATTTTGGCCCTAGACCTCCTCTGTAACTCAAAACATTTAACCAGTAAAAAATTTTAAAGCGTCGCCTATGGGGATTTTTGAGTAGCAAGGTTTGGCGCCATTCCACAAGCGCGTGCAATTTTGAAAGGTGACATGTTGGGTATCTATTTACTCGGCATAACTTCATCTTTCACATTATGCAAAAACATTGGGCTAACTTTACTGTTTTGTTTTTTTTTTAAAGCACAAAACTTTTTTTTTTCCAAAAAAAGGGTTAAAAAAATTGCTGTGCAAATACCGTGCGAGATAAAAAGTTGCAATGACCACCATTGTATTCTCTAGGGTCTTTGCTAAAAAAGCATATATAATGTTTTGGGGTTCTATGTAATTTTCTAGCTAATAAATTATGATTTTTACATGTAGGAGAGAAATGTCAGAATTGGCCTGGGCACTCCAGAACGCCTGAAGGTGCTCCCTGCATGTTGGGCCTCTGAATGTGGCCAGGCTGTGTAAAAGTCTCACACATGTGGTATCACCGTACTCGGGAGTAATAGCAGAATGTGTTTTGGGGTGTAATTTGTGGTATGCATATGCGGTGTGTGAGAAATAACCTGCAAATATGACAATTTTGTGAAAAAAAAAAAAAAAGTAAAAAAAAAAAACTTGATTTTGCAAAGAATTGTGGGAAAAAATGACAACTTCAAAAAACTCATCATGCATCTTTCTAAATACCTTGGAATGTCTTCTTTCCAAAAAGGGGTCATTTGTGGGGTATTTGTACTTTTCTGGCATGTTAGGGTCTCAAGAAATTAGATTAGGCCGTCAGTACTTCGGGTGTGACCAATTTTCAGATATTGGCACCATAGCTTGTGGACTCTATAACTTTCACAAAGACCAAATAATATCCACCGATTTGGGTTATTTTTACCAAAGAAATGTAGCGGTATAAATTTTGGCCAAAATATATGAAGAAAAATTACTAATTTGCAAAATTTTATAACAGAAATGAAGAAAAATTTTTTTACAGATTTTTTGGTCTTTTTTCTTTTATAGCGCAAAAAATAAAGAACCCAGCGGTGATTAAATACCACTAAAAGAAAGCTCTATTTGTGTGAAAAAAAGGACAAAAATTTCATATAGATACAGTGTTGCATGACTGAGTAATTGTCATTCAAAATGTGAGAGCACCAAAAGCTAAAAATAGGTCTGGTTATTAAGAGGGTTTAAGTGCCCAGTGGTCAAGTGGTTAAAATGATAAAAAAAAGAGGTTTAACCACTACCCGCCCGGCCTATAGCAGATGACGGCCGGGCGGTGGTTCAGTTATCCTGACTGGGCGTCACATGACATCCAGCAGGATAACATGCCACTGCGCGCCTGCGGGGGCGCGCATCGCAGCGATCGGTGGGTCGGTGTGTCACTCTGACACACCGCTACACCGATCTTGGTAAAGAGCCTCCGGCAGAGGCTCTTTACCACGTGATCAGCTGTGTCCAATCACGGCTGATCACGATGTCAATAGGAAGAGCCGTTGATCGGCTCTTCCTCACTCGTGTCTGACAGACGCAAGTAGAGGAGAGCCGATCGGCGGCTCTCCTGGCTGGGGGGTCTGCGCTGATTGTTTATCAGCGCAGCCCCCCTCAGATCACCACACTGGACCACCAGGGATCGCCACTAGGACCACCAGGGAAGGGGCAACATGTGGATGGCCAGGTATGTACCCCATGGCCATCCACATGTGCCCAGTCAGTGCCCAATCTGTGCCAATCAGTGCCCACAAATGGCCACTGATTGGCACCATTATGTTGCAGTGATGCCCAGCAATGCCACCCTTAGGGGCATCACTGCAAACAATCAGTGTCATCAGTGCCACCCATCAGTGTCAATCGGTGCCACCTGTCAGTGCCCATCTGTGCCCATCAGTGCCCACCTATCAGTGCCCATCTGTGCCAACTATCAGTGCCACCCATAACTACCCATCAATGCCACCTACGAGTGCCCATCAATGCCACCTACGAGTGCCCATCAGTGCCGCCTATAAGTGCCCATCGGTGCCACCTATGAGTGCCCATTAGTGCCGCATACCAGTGCCACCTATCAGTGCCCATCAGTGCCACCTATCAGTGCCCATGAGTGCCGCCTATCTGTGTCCATCATCAGTGCCCATCAGTGCCACCTCATCAGTGCCACCTCATTGGTGCCACCTCATCGGTGCCCATCAGTGCCGCCGTATCAGTGCCCGTCAGTGCAGCCATATCAGTGCCCGTCATTGAAGAAGAAAACGTACTTATTTACAAAAATTTTTAACAGAAACAAAGAAAAACTTGTTTTTTTTTCAAAATTTTCGGCCTTTTTTTATTTGTTGCGCAAAAAATAAAAACCGCAGAGGTTATCAAATACCACCAAAAGAAAGCTCTATTTGTGGGAACAAAACGATAAAAAATTTGTTTGGGTACAGTGTTGCATGACCGCGCAATTGTCATTCAAATTGCGACAGCGCTGAAAGCTGAAAATTGGCCTGGGCGGGAAGGTGTCTAAGTGCCTGGTATTGAAGTGGTTAATCTTAAACTGCGTAGAGGGTTCTTTACTGTAAGAGTGGCAAGGATGTGGAATTCCCTTCCATAGGCGGTGGTCTTAGCGGGGGGGGGCATTGATAGTTTCAAGAAACTATTAGATAAGGACCTGAACGACCACAACATACAGGGATATACAATGTAATACTGTCACATAATCACACACATATGTTGGACTTGATGGACTTGTGTCTTTTTTCAACCTCACCTACTATGTAACTATGTGTATAACTGGCAAGAACAGGTAAAAAACGAATTTCACCACAGTGCAACCCCACATTAAATTTGCTGTGGCCATGACGCAGAGCATCACCTCCTCGGGTGTATTATAAGCTTCAAGTGGGCAGTCGTAGGAGGTAGGGTAAAACTGCACCTCAATCCCCTTTTTTTACTGCCTCCCAGCCACCCGTGTGAAAGGGGCCTAAAAGATTCTGCTCATTTATGAACCGGTTTTGCTCAGTACTAGCAGAAACATTGGCAGAGGCGAATGTTAAATAGTTAGGACTGTCCCTGGACGTAAGGGACATTTGACCTCAATAAGCATAAGGACACATGTGTAAATCACAACAAGCAGATGTGTCCTGGGATGGTGTTTGTGTAGCCGGATATCCTAAGACCTCCAGACGTGTTGTGCCCTCTTCCTTCTATCTTGTGGTAACAGACAGTGACTTTCCATACATTAAAGGTTACACCAGACACAAGCAGATAACGCTGATATCAGCTTCCTTCCCTGTATATTGACTGAGGATTTCCAGTTCAAAAGGACAGCCTGATGTACAGCATTGTCTTTATGATGTCACAGGATTGCACATACTGACACTCCTAAACATCAATAACTTTATTGTACTCATTTTATATGCATACAAATTGAAAGTGTTTAGGTTTGACCTCAAATTATCTGGTTTTGGTAAACTTAAGGCCGTATTTACAGAGCTGCTTAAGGATACTTATCCTTATTTTTCAAAAATAATCCGTACACATCCACTACTTCCTTTTTTTTAAAGGAGTGTTTTTGGGAATGTATTTAGGGAAATGTCATTTGCTGCTCCTCTGAAAAGTGATAAGGTAAATGAAATAGCCATTTTATTTATCAGAAAATTGATGAAAACAGCTGAACGGCCGCACTCCGAATAACACCTTTTATTTGTGGCAAAACAGCGTAGAAGATCCCAAATCTCTTACATCATGGTGATGAAGGGAACAGACAGGCTAATGCGTTTCACATCTATATAGATGCTTAATCATGATTAACCTCCCTGGCGGTATGATTCTGTCTGGAATTTTGTGCTGAAAGCGGTACAATTATTTTGCATGGAAATTTGATGCTATGTATTATAGGCCTGCAATTCTTAGTAATTACTTACTTAAACCTGACCAAACAAGACTCTAGTAGACATCCCAGATGTGATAAAGTTTGAAACACAAAATCATGATTTTAAATTTTTAAATAATATAATTTTATTCAATAATGTAATACAAACTAAAGAAATTTGTCAGACAAAGAAAATTCAGTAAACATCCTGAGTGTGATAAATTTTAAAGCAAGGTACAGCACACAGTCCCACGTCACAATCCGGACAAAAGAACCTGCTTTCTTTTCGGATTTTTTTTCCCTTGTCATCTCTGTGTGAACAGCAAACCACACACATCCTGGTAGGTGCTGCCTTTTTTGCGGTTGGCGGTATGTAGTCCATAAAGTGCCGACCTGTTAGGCGTTCTGGGTTGGCAACACCAACAGCACGTCGTCCAGGTCTGTTCGCATCAACTGATGGCATCTGGTGTTTGGCAAAAATCTGCTCAGCCACCTTCCAGATAAAATCTGAATGAACAAGAGGCCTGTCACTCCCTGCTCGGTACAAGATGTAAGCGTTCCAAAGGCATTGTTCCAGAAGATGCCTGAAAATCTTTTTATAATATTTTTTCTGTTGTTTCCGCATAGTCGGGTAAAAGGTCATTGCCTGATCGGCTCGGTCGACACCTCCCATAGTGCAATTATAGTCTATGACGACTTGCGGCTTCAGCACATCTTTCCCACTTTTTGTGTGGACCGTGGCAGTGGAGGTATTGTGCACAGTGCTCATGAGACACACGTCCTTCTTGTCTCGCCAACGTATTGCCATCATCTTACCCTTCTGCCAGGCAACCATTTCTCCGGGTTTTAGGTTTTTTTTTCCAAACATTGATGGCATGTCACATCTGTTAGGCCTAACTGTACCATAGGCATCCGTCTTGTTTTGGATCAAAACCTCAAACAGTTCCGGCGACGTATAGAAATTGTCCATGGTGACACAATATCCCTGGTTCAGTAATGGCTCCAGCAGTGTAAGGACAGATGATGTGGCCATCCCATAATTGCTGTACCTGGGGTTGAACTTCGTGCCTTTACCGGTGTAAATGACCGAGTTCCATATGTACCCAGTGGATGACTCGCAGAGCATGTATGATTTGATGCCAAACCGCGCTCTTTTGGATGCAATATACTGGATCCAGCTTAGGCGTCCTTTGTAAGCCATCAAACTCTCATCCACGCTGACGTCCCTTTCTGGCACGTAGGCCCGCTGGAAATTGTTCCCAATAATTTGGCATACCTCCCAGATTTTTTTTAGCTTGGGCGCAGGATGCGTGCCCTCATCAAACTCTTCATTGTTAGTGAAGTGAAAATATTTCATGATGAGGGAAAAACGGTATTCGGACATCACAGTACCAAAAAACGGAGTGGCCAATAACTTGTTGGTGGTCCAGTACCATTTCTGGCGTGGTTTCCCCACCACCCCCTGAAGAATAATGAGTCCGAGAAACAGCCAGATGTCCTCTTTAGTCACCGGTTCCCACCTTCTGCTTCAGGAAAACCTGGCATGCAGCGTAGCGGATTGCTGCTGTTGGTATCGATTTGTCTCTATGACAATTTTTTCAATTACCTCCTCTGTGAGAAATAATTGCAGGTATGCCAGAGGGTTGCCACGCTCAACTTCGACCTTCATCCCAGGTGATCCAGTGAAGGGAAATCTTGGGGGCGCTACCTGGTCCGTATCGCACTCAATAGGGCACCAAGTGCGCACATCGCTGATGTCAGGTGCAGGATCATCACCGCTGTCATCGCTGTCACTTGTCAGCTCAGTGTCAGACGACAAATCTCCCCACGACTCGCTATCGCTGAGTTCTGGGAGCAACTCCATGTCGCTGTCGCTGTCGCTGTCATTCAACTGCTCCAAAGGCGATTTTGTAGCGAAATGGCGCTTTTTGGATTCCATCTTCTCAATATTTTATTGGCAATGGGCACTGGGGCAAGGAGCACTGTATCAGTGAGATCTGAGATGATACAATGTAATCCTCTCAGATTACACTGTATCACCTCTTTTTATATGTGTGTTTTGTGTTTGAACTTTTGAACTTTTGAATTTCCCGCCTAGTTCCGCTCCCGTGCGCCGCTGCTGCTCGCAGGGAACGGAACTAGGAAGTGACATGCTGTGATCGCGCTGGCGATCACAGCGGAGACAAGCCGAGGACACTGGAGGGCATCGCTGGAACCCAGGAGAAGGTAAGGGCTCCGCTGGATGCTCTGCAATGTTACCCCGAGCGTGACTCGGGGTTACCGCTCCTGACAGAAAAAGTCAGACCCGAGTCACGCTCGGGATTACCGCCAAGGAAGTTAAGCACCTATATGGATGTGAAACGCGTTAGCCTGTCTGTACCTTTCCTCACCATGATGTAAGAGATTTTGGATCTTCTACACTGTTTTGCCACGAATAAAAGGTGTTATTTTCTAGTGCGGCCATTCAGCTGTTTTCTTCAATTTTCTACACGATTACAGAGCCTGCACCTGAAGCTGTGAGTGGGGAGGGCGGCTATTAGAGACACCAACATGCTTGGAGCGGCATTGCTATCTCACATTTTATTTATCAAACATTTAGTTCTGAGTATCAAAACGTGTGTTTCTGATTAAGCAGATATACTTGGTGTAAATATGTGAGAAGTCATATGATGTAACAGCTGTCTTGGTTGTGTTCAAGTGCCATTTACACCTCCAGCTGTGAAGATGCTTATCCCAGTTGGCTTTTCCCAGTTCACTACAGAGTCCAGGTGCCAAGGTGCCACCCCCTTCAGAATGTATAAATTGTATCACAGGTTCTCAGCCATTGTAGAGCAATTCTTTTGGAAATTAACATGTTCTGTATTTATGCTTGCTCCCCTGCTTATAGCTAAAACTATAGGCTTGTATAAATAAATACATATTTTGTTGGACTCGGCTTCAGCAATCAACGGTACTGAAACCGCTTGAGTTCTGGGGTTTCCCTATCAAAAGTGATCCCTGGTGTAACATAAAACATAGTTCCAAAGGCTGAATTAGCCTTTTAAAACAAGCTTGGAAAAATAGGATTTTTTAAAACAGCTTACCTGTAAAATCCTTTTCTTTCGAAGGACATCACGGGACACAGAGCCACAGTAATTACTGATGGGTTATATAGGTATCACTGGTGATTGGACACTGGCACACCCTATCAGGAAGTTCAACCCCCTATATAATCCCTCCCCCTTGCAGGGATACCTCAGTTTTGTAGCCAAGCAATATAGTGTATTAGAAGAGGGGTGGGACCTCTGTGTCCCGTGATGTCCTTCGAAAGAAAAGGATTTTACAGGTAAGCTGTTTTAAAAAATCCTATTTTCTTTCTCGAACATCACGGGACACAGAGCCACAGTAATTACTGATGGGATGTCCCAGAGCAATGCTACCTGAGGGGGGGGAACCACGACCAAGTAGGGTGCAATCAGACCTGAGGACCCTGTACTGCTGCCTGCAGCACACTACGCCCAAAGGCGATATCCTCATTCCTTCTCACATCCACCTGATAGAATCTGGTGAATGTATGAACTGAAGACCAGGTTGCGGCCTTGCAGCTTTGAGCCATAGAGGCCCGGTGATGCACTGCCCAAGAAGCACCAATAGCCCTTGTGGAATGTGCCCTGATCTGAAACGGAGGAATCTTCTGTTTCAAACCGTAAGCTTGAATGATCAACTGTCGAATCCATTTAGAAATGGTAGCTTTTGACGCTGCCTGTCCTCTATTGGGACCCTCTGGCAGCACAAACAAAACATCCGTCTTGCGGATCTGAGTAGTTGCCCCTAGATAGGCCTTAACTGCTCTTACTACATCCAACGAATGTAGAGATCTCTCTTCCGGAGAACAGGGATCTGGAAAAAAGGAAGGTAGAACAATGTCTTGGTTTAAATGAAAATCAGAAACCACCTTCGGTAAAAAACTAGGATGAGGGCGTAGTACCACTCTATCCTTGTGTATAATCAAATAAGGCTCCTTACAGGAAAGAGCTGCTAATTCTGATACTCTTCTAGCAGAAGAGATGGCCACCAGAAAAATTAATTTCCTTGTCAACAAGACCAAAGGAATCTGACTTATTGGTTCAAAAGGCCGTTTCTGTAACACAGCCAGGACCAAATTCAAGTCCCAGGGGTTTAGGGGCGCTTTAACCGGAGGATTAAGACGCATCACCCCCTGCATAAAGTTTCGGACCAAAGAATGCGAAGCAAGTGGCCGCTGAAATAATACTGATAAAGCAGAGACCTGGCCCTTGATGGTACTCAAGGCCAGCTTCATCTCTAATCCCATCTGTAGAAAATCAAGGATTCTACCTATGACATATTTCCTGGGATGCCAACCTCTGGATTCACACCAGGTTATATAAGCTTTCCAGACTCTATGATAAATCATCCTGGAAGCTGGCTTCCTTGCATTAATCAAGGTAGATATGACAGGACCTGAGAGCCCACGACTCTTCAGAACGTGGGTCTCAATAGCCAAACCGTCAAATTTATCGTTTGTAAGGCAGGATGGAACACTGGACCTTGAGATAACAGGTCTGGGCGTTCCGGTAGTGTCCACGGGGAACCTACCGTCATCCTTACTATTTCTGCATACCAAGTCCTTCTGGGCCAAGCGGGGGCCACCAGAAGTACCGACTTCCTTTCCTGCCTGATCCTGCGAAGGAGTCGTGGTAGTAGCAGAATAGGCGGGAATGCGTAAATCAGTGAGAACCGATGCCACGGAATCACCAACGCATCCGTCCCGCAGGCAAGAGGATCTTTTGTCCTTGCCACAAATCTGTCTATCTTTTTGTTGAATCGGGATGCAAAGAGATCTACATCTGGAACCCCCCATCTTTGGCATATGGCCCAAAAGACGTCGGGATGCAGAGACCATTCCCCTGGAAGTAACTGCTGGCGACTTAGATAGTCCGCCTGCCAATTCTCTATTCCCGGGATGAAAACTGGATGATATGCATGGCACATGCATCTCTGCCCAGACTAAGATCTGGTTCACCTCTTTTTGAGCAGCTCGGCTCCGGGTGCCTCCCTGATGATTGACATAAGCCACTGCTGTGGCATTGTCGGACTGGATCCTGACCGGACAACCCTGTAGCCTGATAGTCCAGGCTTTTAGAGCTAGATGTATCGCCCGGATCTCCAGAATGTTGATGGGTAAGGTCCTCTCTGTCTTGGACCATACTCCTTGGACCGCAGCCTGTTCCAGAACTGCTCCCCAACCTGACAGACTGGCATCTGTTGTTACCACCGTCCAGGTAACCGGTAGAAAGGATTTCCCCTTCTGCAGGTTTTCGGGTATGAGCCACCAATTGAGGCTCTGACGCACCGCATGCGACAGGTGCATCGGAAAGTCTAATGCCTGAACCTTCTTGTTCCAGGTCGACAGAATACTGTGTTGCAGCATTCTTGAGTGAAACTGAGCATAGGGAACTGCTTCGAATGAAGACACCATCTTCCCTAGTAGCCTCATACAAAGGCGGACTGAGGGACCCTTCTTGGTCCTTACTGTCAGAATCAGCTCTCTCAAAGCAGTGATCTTTGCCTGGGGTAGAAATATTTTCTCCTGGCTTGTATGTATAATCAGACCTAAATATTCCAGTCTTCTTACTGGTTTTAGGAAAGACTTTTCTAAGTTGAGGATCCAACCCAGGTGTTCTAGATACCTGACCGTGGTCCTCAAGTTTCCATTCAAAGAGGCTACCGACTGGTCTATCAAGAGCAGGTCATCTAGGTATGCTATGACAGCTATACCCTGAGCCCTTAATCTGGCCAGAGGAGGAGCCAAGATCTTTGTGAACACTCGAGGTGCAGTGGCTATCCCAAAGGGCAGAGCCATAAACTGGAAATGGCGCCCTCCTACCTCGAAGCGCAGAAACTTCTGATGAGCAGGAAAAATGGGCACATGCAGATATGCATCTCTGATGTCTATTGATGCCAGAAATTCTCCTCCCTGCAGGGTGGGAACTACTGTTCGAATTGATTCCATGCGGAAGGATTGAATCCTTAGGAATCGGTTCAGATCCCTTAAGTCCAAAATGGGCCTGACATCCCCATTTGGCTTTTGGACCGTAAAAAGGTTGGAATAGAAGCCCAATCCCTGGTCCTTTGCGGGAACTATCATAATGACCTCCTGCGACAAAAGTCGCTCTAACGCTAGAAGGAGCGACTGCTTCTTCTCTGGGTCTCTGGGAACATTTGATCTGAGGAACCGAGGAGAAGGGAATTCCTGAAACTCCAGCTTGTACCCTAAGGTTACCGTGGAGACTACCCATCTGTCCTGGAAGTCCTCCTGCCAGAGCTCTGAGAATTGTCGCAGTCTTCCCCCCACTCGAGTGAGCGGGGGCGCCCCCTCATGCAGAGGTCTTAGTGTTTTGCCTAGTAGGCTTCTTTCCCCAGGACTTCTTTTGTCCCTGGGGTTGACTCTTGTCTCTGGACCCCGATGGAGGCGGCCGTCGAGACTGCCTGGAGGCTGAAGCCCCCGGCGCTGGGGAAAGAGTCCGTTTGAAAGAGGGACGCTTACTCTTCTTCTTGACAGGTAAGAGAGTGCTTTTCTCACAAGAGATTCTCTTGATATAGTTATCCAAGTCCTCTCCAAACAACCTTGCACCACGAAATGGAAACCCAGCCAGTAGCTTCTTACATGGTGCTTCGGCTGACCAATTTTTCAGCCATAGGATTCTACGTATATGCACCAACCCCAGTGAAAGACGGGAGGTTTGCACGATAGAATCTCTAATGGCGTCAACCACAAAGCATAAAACTGCTGGAAGGTTAGCAAACCCCTGGGCCTGCTGTTCAGGTAATACTTTGATGACCTGCTTAACATGGTCTCTTAAGTATTGACAGACTCCAATCGCTGCTATTGCAGGTTGGGCCACTGATCCTGCTAAGGAGAAAACATCCTTCAATAGGGATTCCATCCTTTTATCTACAGGATCCCTGAGCATCTGAGCATTGTCTACAGGACAAGTCAGGCTATTATTTATTGAGGAAATGGCGGCATCAATAGCCGGAATTCCCCACATTTTAATAAACTTTTCTTCCATCGGATAAAGTGTTGAAAACTTTCTCGGCGGAAAAAAACGTTTGTCTGGGTGATCCCACTCAGAATAAATAAGCTTTTCAAGTAAAGTATGAACAGGAAAAGCATGTGCTGCTTGGAAAGGTTTCAGTGACCCCAAAGCAGAAGAGGATTCTTTAGCAGTTTCAGGTATGGGCAACTTAAATGTGGAGCGGACCAATCCAGTGAGGATCTGCACTAAGACTTTCTCCTCTTGGGAAGTCGCAGAGGGTCCCTCTCCACCTGAATCCTCCGAAGAGGAATCATCCATCCCATCCCGATCCTCTGAAAGGGATTCATCTCCTTTATCCCAGAGCTCCTCTGTCTGAGGGTCTTGGGGAACAGAGGAAAGCCTAGTGCGTTTTCTTCCACTGAATGAAGACGTAATCACGGCCATTAATCTTTCCTCTAGACCATTAATGGTTGAGGAAAAAACCTCTTGTGTAATATATACAGGGGCTGAAGTGCCAGAAGCAGGTGTAGCCCCTGACCCCGATGGCTCTCCCTGGCTAGCCGTCCCTGGCCCATCTTTAGGGGGGAAGGATGCTGCCGACAGGGGGCCCTCAGAACCTGAACGAGATCCCCTAGTGTCTCTGGTTCCTGGAGTGCTTGAACCTCTTCTACCCATAGTGCAAAGCAACAAGGTGTGAGGTATACAAATGAACACTGTCCGCTGAGCGATGTAGTCTGGCTAAAAGCCTTGCTACCCAATGCTCAGTCTGGTGTTACTTCAGTAAATGCTGCCTAGGAGAATGCCTGTGTCCCACCTTACATGCGACCGTCAGCTCTGTGTCTCTCAGAAGGCTGAGTGCACCTGTACAGAGTGCCTTTAATAGCCTGCAGCTGGCCTGAGTGGGAGTCTAAACACTCTGTGCTGACATCCCGCCCCCTCCTCTACCGCCCCCCCCCTCGAGTTTTGAAAAAAACGAGCGCTTCCCACACTGCCGACTCTCCTGTCATGCTCTGGAGAAAAGGCTGGGGATGGGGGGGGGGGAAGGAGGGAGACTGGTAACAAGATTTGCCTGAACGGCTATCTTCAGAGATGGTGGCCATTAGGCCACAGAGCCCGGATGGTATAACCACTTTCTAGACCCCTGTGGCCCCTCTCTAGCCTGGGGGGGAACATTCAAACATGAGAAATCCCCCCATCCACCTTACCTGCTTGCAGCCTGCTTGATACGCTGGGACATACACAGCGATTACAACACCTGAGACAGACATTCAGCATGTGTAGGTTTGTGCTCTTGGCAGCCCCCGGTGGTCACAATAGGCATAGCATGCATTTACCTTAAAGGAGAAAAGCCACTAGAACTCAAAAATTCTGTGGAATCTCCTCTTACCTTATCCAGCCGCAGGGTGCTGTTTACACAGACCCAATCTTCACCTCTCACGGTGGGCTCCGTTTGAAAAAACCGTCAGAGACTGGGGCCCCCATCAGTAGGGGGATCCAACAGTTCTGGGACCGTAAAGCACCTCGCCAGAAATTAGGAAGTTTAAAGCCATTTTCTGATCTGCGGGGTCCAGCTCTCTAAAAAGAGAAGCATTACGGGTAAAACCTCGTTTCTTCGGACACGAGGCCCGGGTACCATTCAATTCGGCCATGAAAAGACACTTTGAATGGATCCGGTTCGCCTGGCTTGCCCCAGTATAGGATCTTAGGATATTCCCTTTGGAGCTCAGCACAGGACATCTTTACACGTCCATCACCTAAGACACTGGCGTAAAAACTGAGGTATCCCTGCAAGGGGGAGGGATTATATAGGGGGTTGAACTTCCTGATAGGGTGTGCCAGTGTCCAATCACCAGTGATACCTATATAACCCATCAGTAATTACTGTGGCTCTGTGTCCCGTGATGTTCGAGAAAGAAATTATCATGTCATTAAAGTGGTTGTAAACCTCAGACATGAAATATGAACAAAACATATCCCTCTATAGTGTGTGCTTGCCTTAATCCAGAGTACTAAGTGTCATTTCTGTTTGCTGTTTTGTTTCTCTGCTATCTGCATGAATCATTTCTGGTAAGTTTTCCTGACACCAAGTGAAAAAAGGTGACAGGGGAGGGAGCTCCAGCTGATTAACAGCCTCAGCTCTGTTCCCGTGTGCTGTGTGAAGGAGGGGTGTATCCCATCTCTCCAATCAGCTCTCAGAGCTCTCCTCACTGAGCGCTGCAGAGTGTAACTCAACTCCCCACCCCCTTTTTTTGAACTCTCAGACAAGCTTCATAAATCCTGAATGGATGTAAAGAAGAAAAGACAATCGAACAGTTTCTTCGAAGAATACCTGTAATATGTGTAACACACATGGTTCCTTTGTGGCAGCACTATAACTGGTCATGATACTGAACCCTGCCTCCCTGACTCCCCCAGTGGTGACCTCCTTTTCCTTCCCCATCCCATTCCTCTCCCACAACCTCCCCTTTCTTTTTCTTTTCCGCACTACTCTTTTTCTTTAATATATATAGAAAATTATTTTCAGATCCAGGCAGGCTCAGATATGTTTGACTTTTATACATTTATGCTTACTAGGCCCCAGATTTTCTGAGCATAGGTCCCTCCACTGCACCAGTGTTAATTTTAGTCTTATGCCGCGTACACACGGTCGGACTTTTCGTCTACAAAAGTCCGACAGCCTGTCCGACATACTTCTGACGTACCTTCGGCGGACTTGCGGCAGACTTTCTTACGAACGGACTTGCCTACACACGACCACACAAAAGTCCGACGGATTCGTACGTGATGACGTACACCGGACTAAAATAAGGAAGTTCATAGCCAGTAGCCAATAGCTGCCCTAGCATGGGTTTTTGTCCGTCGGACTAGCACACAGACGAGCGGATTTCGGGGTCCGTCGTACTTACGACGTAAAGATTTGAAGCATGTTTCAAATCTAAAGTCCGTCGGATTTGAGGCTAAAAAAGTCAGTCCGGAGAAGCCCACACACGATCGGATTACCAGCCAGCTTTAGTCCGTCAGCGTCCGTTGGACTTTTGTAGACGAAAAGTCCGACCGTGTGTACGCGGCATTAGAACTAAAATGGCATTTTAGTTTTAGTCCCATTTTAGTCTTCTGCAGTTGTTTTAGTTTTAGTCGTATTTAGTCGATTAAATCTCCAGTACATTTTAGTCGACTAAAATGTCCTACGTTTTAGTCGACTAAAATCTCCGGTACATTTCAGTAATTGCAATTTAGTTTTAGTCATAGTCTTTTGACTAAAATGGCATTTTATTTTTAGTCTCATTTTAGTCTTTTGACTAAAATGGCTTTTAGTTTTAGTCATATTTTAGACATCTCAATTGTTTTAGTTTTAGTCATATTTTAGTCGACTAAAATAGTATTCATTTAGTCAACTAAAATGTTTTAGTCATTTTAGTTGACTAAAACGTTTTAGTCGTTTTAGTCAACTAAATTAACACTGCACTGCACCCACTTTCATAAATCCAAGAGGTCTTTCTAAACCCATTATACCAAGTCCTTTTTCTTCAGTTAGTTCTGACATCTTCACACATGGATTCTAGTTGATCAATGTGGTTTCTGTATGTTAAACTGTATACCTCTATGGAGATTTGTATACTTTTATAACTGTACGTTAGACTCATGTATGGAGTCAATATTTTTTATGTTATCTGCTGCAATCCTTTTAATAAAAAAATTGAAGAAAAAAAAGAATAAAAGACAGCAGATAAACAGGTACAACTTATTTAGGAGGATTTGTTTCATCTCTGTGTATCATCCGAAGCCAATCACTGGGTAATGGAACGGATTACAACCACTTTAAAGGCAAATTTCACCTTTTCAATCAAACAGCCTGTGCAGTCAAGGGGCTTCAGTAGATATAAAAAAATGTGCAGCTTTGTAAAATGTTTGTTTACTAGTTCAGCTCTTTGGAACTTTGTAGATAATTTACTCTGCACTGAATGGAGCCAGAATTTTTTTCACTTCTGGTTTTATAGCTGTCATTCCCTGACTGATGTAGCCAGGGAAGCAGCTAACCACGCACCATCTGTGATTGGTTAGTTGCCTTGGAGGGCAGAGGAGACATTAGGGTCTAATAGACCTGTCACCTGCCCAATGCTATTACATGGGGGGTTGTTAATCCCCTTGTGATAGCAATAAAGGCATAAAAATAAAAAAGGTTATAAAAAAAAATGTATTAAAAAAAACAAACAAAAAAATAAAATAAAAAATAACCGTAACTGTTGCTCTGCATACACCCACAAATGTATGTAAACTGTGATTGCACCACACATGTGAGGAATCGCTGTGATTGTGGAGTGAGAGCAATAAGTCTAACACTAAAGCTCACGGGTAACTCTAAACTGATGATCAGTAAAAGACTTTAAAGCATCGCCTATGGACATTTTTAAGTACCATTCTTTTTTGCGATATCACAACCGCATGCAATTTTAAAATATAACATGTTAGCTATGTATTTTCTTGACGCAACCTCATCTTCTGTATTCTACCAAAAAAAAAAAATGGGTAATATATTGTGCGTGTTTACACTAAAATTAATTTTATTATATTTTTTTCTGAAAGTATAGTTTGAGAAACAGTTATGCAAATATTGTGCAATATAAAAGAATTGCAACTACCATCTTTTTGTTCCACAAGGCATCTACTTTCAGAAAATATGTAATGTTATGGGAGTTTTAAGTAATTTTATAGCCAAAAATGCAGATTTTTACAGCCCCCCCCGTTTTACTTACCTGAGCCCTCGAACTTGACCCAAGGGGATGCGCTGTCTCTCTGCCCGGGGTTCTCGGCTCTTGATTGGATAGATTGATAGCAGTGCAGCCATTGGCTCCCGCCATTGATGTGAGCGCCGGGGGCGGGGCTGAGTCCAGCGTTCGCCAGCTATGGACGCCAGATGCTGGACTTGGGAGCGTGCCTGCAAGGCAAACCCTGGGAGAGCGCTTCTCCTAGGGGGTTATCAGATGTGGGGAGGAGCCGCGAGAGCCTCTGGGGGACCCCAGAAGACCAGGTTCGGGGCCACTCTGTGCAAAACGAGCTGCACAGTGGAGGTAAGTATGATATGTTTGTTATTTTAAAAAAAACGTCTTTACATTCACTTTAAAGTTCCTGTCATACTTGTAGACCATTTGGGACCTCCTGGAATCCTGGCCCAAAAAACTCCCAGTTAGATGTTGACAAATGACAATTGTTGTATTTCACTCCTGTAATGCTGTAATTGAGTGTCCAATGGTTTGCACATCCTAGCAACAAGGATGTGAAGGTTGCTAACTTTGAGTTTTTCAGCCAGGCTTTTGGGGTGGGCCAAAGGGTCTACAGATATAACAATAAAATGAATGAACTTTTTACAAAGCTGACCAATTTTCAGATATCTGCCGGGGGCTGGGCCCCTTGACTTACATGGGTTATTTTCAGCAAGAAGTGAACTTAGCCTTTAAAATAGGCATAAACAAGGAATAGGGATTTATGTATAGTTCTCTTTTTTCTTATTTCTTCTTACTTTATTTTTATTTTTACTAACTATAACACACATACATTATGTATGAACCTTAAGGATAAGAGAATTTTTGTTTTGACGATGTTTTGGTTAAAACTGCATTTTTTAACAATGAAAGGTGGCTTTAGTCATTTGAATTCACTGCAAGTCGCTTGTTCGGTGGTCTCCATGGCAACCTACAAGTCACTACACGGTGGCCATCTTTTCTCTATTATTTTTTCACCACTTATAAAACTAGTATTTTAGTGGTCGATTATAAACAAATACCATCTAACAAAGATGCAATACTAAAGACGCTTAAAAAAAGGAATTTCTTACATTTGAAGCATTTGTTTTAATGTAAACGTCATATATTTTCTTATTCAAAGTCCGTCATCAATGTGAATCTTTACTCGTTACTTTCCTTAAAGGGAAATTTACAATTTCTTTTAATAGATAACTATCTTTACTCAATGGCATGTGATGTAATAATTCAGAGGAGCAACAAGGGTACGGTACAACATTTACAGAGAGATGCTTCCATTTCCCATTAAAAAAAAAAAACATTTATAGTCTTGTTAAAGGATAAGTAATGGTTAAAATAAAATTGGCTCCTTTCCTTTATTTGACTTGCACCCCAAAAATGAAAAAATAGAATATGCCTCTAATTGTCTGTTCAACGTCTTCTACTGCCTTTACAATGCTTACAGACAGAGAGGTCTGTGACAGCCGCCTACAAATACCCAGAGAACAGATTTTAATTAAACCTAACCCTTACCCCTTTCTCCCATTTTC
This sequence comes from Aquarana catesbeiana, assembly GCF_042186555.1. NCBI lineage: Eukaryota > Metazoa > Chordata > Amphibia > Anura > Ranidae > Aquarana > Aquarana catesbeiana. Next base: position 111,857,293 of record NC_133324.1, on the reverse strand, counting down.
TCTTTTTTTAGCTGTTTTTCTTGACAATTTAATTTTTAAATAATACTGTATTTTTTTTTTATTTTGTATTCAAGTAATTTTTATTTTGTTCTTTTGTGTTTTTTTTTGCACTTATTTTATTTATAAATACTGTGGTTGATTTACTAAAGGCACATAGACTGTGCACTTTGCAAGTGCAGTTGCACTCATTTTTCACAGAGCTTAGTAAATTTTGTGAAGGTCTGCTGATTTCCACCATCCAATCATGTGCAAGGAATTTTTTTTTCTTTGCACCTGACTGGGGCAAAATGAGTGCAACTTTCACTTGCAAAGTGCACAGTCAATTTGCCTTTAGTAAATCCACCCCACTGTGTCTATATGTCAGTACAAATGGAAAACAGAATTACAGGATACATTTATTGGTAAAAATGTAATCATTTTCATTTTTTTTGTCTTTAACATAAAAAGGAAAAAATAATTCTTAAAAGAAAACACCAACAAAAGAAATCCTTATGTATTACTGGTAGCCAAAGACAGCACAGTGGCTCAGTAGCTTCTGCTTTGCAGCACTGGGGTCCTCAGCTCAATTCCCAGCCAGGACACTCTCTGCATGGCGTTTGGATGCTCTCCCTGTGCCTGTGTGGGTTTCCTCCGACACTCCAAGGACATGCTGCTAGGTTAATTGGCCCCTGTCTAAATTGGCCCTAATATGTGAAGTAGAGACCTTGGATGGTAAGCTTTTTTAGGGCAGGGACTGATGTGAAAATGTACAATATGTAAAGTGCTGTGTAAACTGTTAGCTGTGGTGGAGAGTGTTTGGAAGGTTTGAATGCTCATTGGGTTTTTACTTATGCCTGGGGCTCCATTAGACAGATTTCCCCTCATTTCCTGTCCTGCTGACAATGGTTTAACCAGATTTAGGGAGAATCTGCAACAGGGACAGAAATAGAAATACAGAACTGTTGGGAGTTCTAGCTTTCTCCTGTTATACTAAAGAAAATCATTTTTATTTCTGTCTGTGTTAATGTTGTTGTTGGAGAGTTTTCCTGACAGGGGTTTTAACCCTTCCCCACTCTATCGAAAATGAAGAAAAAAGTTTTGTCTGAACTCACATCTAGGGGTGTATTTATTAAAAAAAACTGCATAGCTATTTGTCTAGCGTAACTGCTGGTATATTTGTTCTGTGCAAAGTTACTCATTCATAAAAAAATGAGTGGTTTGGGAAAATACTGCATTGTGGTCACTAGATGGAGCTCAATCTGTTTTTCCTATGATCCTCAGTTCCATCTAGTGGCCATAATGCAATATTTTTCCAAACCACTCTATTTTTAATGAATTAATAACATTCAACCTGTAGAGTAAGTAGAATGTAGACATGTGCAGAACAAAACATTTTTTTTTTTTTTTTGATTCGTTATTTACATAAATTTGTTTAGTTAAATTCGCTTAATTCCCTTTCGGAATTCGTTTCATTTATTTGAATTTGAATCGATTCGAATTTTGCAGATTGGGAAAATTTGAATTCCATTCGAATTGGAATCGAATGCCATTCGAAATCAAGTTTAGTCTATTTAAAATTTCAATTTTGGAAGATGGTTAAGTTCTTTCTATTCCATTCTATTCTATTGTTTTTTCTATTCTATTCTATTTTTTTTCTATTCTATTCTTTTATTTTCTATTCTATTCTTTTCTATTATATTCAATTCTTTTCTATACTGTTCAAATTTATTCTATTTGAATTTCGGAAAATGGTTATATTGTTATATTCTTTCTATACTATTCTATTGTTTTCTTTCTATTTTATTCTATTCTATTATTTTCTATTCTATTTTTTTTTCTATTCTATTCTTTTCTTTTGTATTCAAATTAAAAAAATGTTCTATTCTTTTTTTTCTATTCTATTCTTTTGTATTCTAATCCTTTATTTTCTATTCTGTTTTATTCTCTTCTGAAATTTGAATTCAATTTGAAACTGATCTGAATTTTTCAAAAGGAAATAAGGGGTTGGAGACGTGATGGCAGTTGCTGCTACTGTCTCTTCCTGTCTATGCCCCCCAAAAAAGGAAAATGGGACTATTGCGGTACTAAGTAAAAATGTACAGTTATAGACATAAGAACCAATTAAAACTTATATAAATTCCAATTTTAATAGTAGAAAATAGACAATTACAGACAAGGTATCTACATACAATCATAAAAACAAAAGGGATATACCACACTGACTACAGCAAGTGGATCCCGTAGATTGTTAAGATTGTTTTGATTATATTATTTCGGGATGATGGTACTCATACCAGCTATGTACTATCTTGTAATTGAGGCCTCACTAGTTTTGTGATCTGAATTCTTTCCAAAACAATTTGAATTCTATTTGAAAATAATTCTAATTTTGTCCAAAATTCTTTTTTGTTTTTTCGGATTTGTTTAACCACTTCCTGCCCGGCCTATAGCAGATTGACAGCAGGGAAGTGGTTCTGTTATCCTGACTGGGTGTCATATGACGTCCACAGGATAACATGCCGGCGCAGTCTGACACACTGCATCTCCGATCGTAGTAAGGAGCCTCTTACCACGTGAGGCTTCTTACCACGTGATCAGCTGTGACCAATCACAGCTGATCATCGCATGAACCAGGAAGTGCCGGTAAACGGCTTTCCTCAATTCGCGCTGACAGGAAAAGCTGATCGGTGGCTCTCCCTGTCAGGGGAGGGTCATTGATTATCAGCACAGCCCCATCAGATCTGGCCATCAGCTGCCAGTCAGTGCCCCATCAATAAAGTCTGTCAGTGCCAATCAAAGTGCCAATCAGAGCCCACCACAGTGCCAATCAGTGCCCAACAGTAACACCTGTCAATACCTCATCATCAGTGCTGCCCATCAGTGCCATCTATTAGTGTCCATCAGTGCCACCTGTCAGTGCCCATCAGTGCTGCCTGTCAGTGCCCATCAGTGCCACCTATCAGTGCCTATTAGTGCTGCCTATCAGTGCCCATCAGTGCTGCATATCAATGTCGCCTATTGGTGCCCATCAGTGCTGCATATCAGTGCCACCTATCAGTGCCCATCAATTCTACAAATCAGTGCCTCCTCATGAGTGCTCATCAGTGCCACCTTATCAGTTCCAACTCATCAGTGCACATTAGTGCTGCCTCATCAGTGCCCGTCAGTGAAGGAGAAAACAACATTTTATGACAGAAACTAAGAAAAAATGTTTTTTTCAAAAATGTTGTTTTTTTTTAGTTTGTTTAGCAAAAATATAAACCCCAGAGGTGATCAAACACCACCAAAAGAAAGCTCTATTTGTGAGAACAAAATTATAAAAATCTAGTTTGGGTACAGTGTTGTATGACCGCGCAATTGTCATTCAAAGCGGGACAGTGCTGAAAGCTGAAAATTGTCCTGGGCAGGAAGGGGCGAAAGTGGCTGGTATTGAAGTGGTTAAATTTGTTACTATGAATTATAAAAGAGGAACCACTATGGAAAATGAGAAAACTCCATTTTTGTTTTTTGTTGCCTGCATCCCAATATATTATATGGTTAAAGAGAGAAAGTACCCCCCCCCCCCCAGTACTATGGGACTTTAAGGGCGAACTTTTGAAAACAAAGTGTTTTGTTACACAGAAAAATGTATTATTTTATAAGTTAAAAAGTGTAGTGGTGTGAAACAACATCATACATAAAACAGTACATAATATACATATAGTATGAGAAAAACACTTCTCCTATAGCTCAACGCATTTCTGGAATTTCAGGGTGAATCCCTTCTTCAGGGTCATGGAGGAGATGATAGTTGAAGTACTCTGGAACAGAGAAAACAAAGTCTAGAATTCGAGAATAAAACAGAACAGGTAATGTGTCAAAATATGGGGCATCACAGCCAGAAAACATGCACATACCAGTACTATATTCATGAGATCAAATATTTATAAAAATGATTAAGATGACGCTGAACAGGTAAAGAGACAAATATCCAAAAATGGAAAAAAATTACCAAATAAATGAGAAATCCTCTAGGCTCGAAAAGTCCCTCACAAGGATCCCCAAGGTAGGTATCCGCAGCCAACTCATCCAACATGGAGCTGGAGCTGTAGGAATGTTAATCCTACAAAGAAAGAACATTTTTTTATTTAAAACATGATAATAAGAAAAAGACAAAAAAAAGTCTCAAAAGAATGAGTATTATCTAAATTATAGGATAGGAACACATGCATGTGGACACTATCTATGAAGATATAATGACTAGTTAGTATGATAGTTGTTCACTCTAAATGACCAATGAAGGACAGGATAGAGAGACCCCAGTCCTATACTTCAAGTAGGTATTTTAGACAAAGAAGAAAATATTAATGCTTGTTACAACATATATATTGGGGTATAGGGTATATATTGAAGTATATGATTTTACCTTGATATAGAGTGTCAGCGTTAATCTCCCAGGAAGACCCCAGAACAGCAGGGTCCACATGGAGCAGACGCGCCATCTGGGGTTATAAGGAGACGCCAGCGCATGCGCAGTGTTTGTGTTCAAAACGTGGTGACGTCACGTGCCATTTCAGGAATGCCACAACGTTCTGCATAAACAGCATCATCGTGTTATGAGACGCTATGTTGTTGGCATAGAAACCAAGCTGACCGTGCTGACGTCAGTGGCGGCCAAGCACCACATATGGCAGTGACCACGTCATAAAAAAGGGCATGACGAGGGCGTGTGAATGGAACAAAGAGGAAATGTCCGCTGTTGGTGCTAGTGCGAGCATGCAGGTGTAGGGGACCATATTAAGTCAATTAATACAAATGAATCTACAGGAGAAAAAGGCTGCAGAGAACGGGGGAGGGAGGATCCCCAGAGCCAGACCTGCACGGCGCCCCGCCCCACACACCAAGAAAAGGGGGGTGGGAGGGCGTAATGCAGATCCTGCCCACTGGCGCAAAAAAGGCAACAAACGCGGGGGGACAGAGTGGCCTCAACAAAAGCTGAGACCAAAACAACGCCCGTCGCAATTTCACACATAACATGGGCCCATCTCATAAAAGGGTGGACCCCTGTGCGCCGGGTGGGGACAAAAGGAGCCAAAGAGGGAGAGGCAGCAGGAAAAAAGGCCTGAACCTCAGAAATGTATAACTATTGTAATTAGAAAGTTCGGATAACATCCGAATTTCCAAATTATGATAAACATTTGGCCAAATTTCGATTCGGAACAAAACTGACCACACATGTCTAGTAGAAGTAGAACATTTGCTTTTGCCTCATTTGCAATAAATAAATGTACCAGTTTTGCTGGATGAATAGCTACGCAATATTTTTTTTAATATAAAACATACATATAAAACTTTTTCATATAGAAAAGCCTTGATATCCCTACCCACAAAACCGTGTGTAGAGTCCATTATTAAAACAATTTCCTAATGCAATGCAAAAATACAAAGAGCTCTGCGCCCGATAATATGGAAGGAAATGTATTTCTCTGCTGCTTTTGTCATTTGCCCTAATTTTCAGTTATATTTTAAAAACGATTCATATTCTGTGCTGAGGATATTGTGTGTCAGGTCATCCCCCAATTATCTCATCAAGCAGCTGGGGAGACCAAAATAGATCTTGTGAGTAAGAGGTGATTTCCTCCAAGAGTTTGGCCGCTGCTCACCATGTGTCACGTGGCGGTTTAGAGAACCAGATCAGCTGAGGTCATAGATCTTCACATCATTGTTCTCCGCGAGGCTACGTGAAGTAGATGGGTGTGTGGGGAGCCCACACTGCTCATTTCTCACCATTGAAATATGCTGCTACTGATACAACAATAAACACGGGCTATCAGCTAAGACCTCCACCATTGTCCCGCCATGGTGGTAGTGATACTACTGCCTTCAATAAACCTTATCTGATGACCTCCATTAGAAATTGAAAAGGAATTCTGATATATTTTCTAAAACTTTTGCTTCCTAAAAAAGAATAACCCTAATGTTGTTATACTTGCACTTCTGTTACTAATTTGACTGTTTAATGCTGACACCGCAGATGTTGTTTGTCTCGTTGAATTTAACACGCTATTTTAAACAATTCCGCACCACTTTCACACCATTTAATCGCAGTGATAATAATTCTGCTGGCTCATTTGGATGCACAACTTTCTGTACTTAAAGTAGAAGTTTAGGCTATACCATACCTCACATATAAAAAATTCTGCCTCCCTATTGCCCCTCATTGCCCTTCTTACATTTTCGCATAAATAGCCATCTAAAACCCAGCTCCATGAAAATTGAAAATGAGCCTATGCCTGCTCTTCAGGGATTAGCTGCTCACTTAGTCTAGAGGAGAGGAGAAGTACTTTTTACTTACCCTATCCTCCGCTCCCCAGGCAGATGGCGCACCCCCATGTTCTGGCAGTGAACCGTTCCCTTCCAGTGCAGAGCTATGGATTCTGCATTGATGATGGCTGCGTTGATGAGAAGACGCTGCAGGGATCTATCTAGCAGCATGGAGAAGCAGAGGGTCAGGTAAGTAAACCTACTTGAACAAGTCTTCTAGACTGGGCCATCTTTAATATTGACTGGACCCTGGGTAAACATTTTCTTGGGCCCTCCAGAATCAACTATTTGAGGGCAGTGTGGGCTCAAGGAGTAACTGCTTTGGGACCCACAATAATGACTGGGCCTGGGACAGCTGCCCCTTTTGCCCTGCATTAAAGATGGCCCTGTCTCTAGAACTAGAGCAGCACTAGGGTTGTCGGTTCAAATTCCAACCATGACCTTACCTGCATAGTGTTTTGCATGTTCTCCCTGTGCCTGTGTGGGTTTCCTCCGGATAATCTGGTTTCCTCCCACATTCCAAAGACAATCTGGTAGGTTAATTGGCTCCTGTCTAAATGTGTAATAAATATGTAAAGTGCTGAGTAAATTGATGGCGCTATATAAGTACCTGTAATAAATAAATCGTGTTTACTTTTCATCTATACACAAATGTTTTGCCTTGCATCTCTTATTTAAACTGAATGGGTTGTTTTACAAGGTGAAGGTTCACATAAACTATTATGTCAAAAGTATTGGGACGCCTGTCTTTACCCACCTCAATACTGGGCACTTTCACCCCCTCCTGCCCAGGCCATTTTTCAGCTTTCAGCGCTGTCGCACTTTGAATGACAGTTGCGCGGTCATGCAACACTGTACCCAAATGGATTTTTAATCATTTTCTTCACACACATAGAGCTTTCTTTTGGTGGTATTTAATCTCTGCTGATATTTTTTTATTATTATTGCAATAAAAGAAAAAAGACCGAAAATTTTGAAAAAAAAAGTTTTTCTTAGTTTCTGTCAGTAAATTTTGTAAATAAGTAACTTTTCTCCTTCAATAATGTGCGCCGATGAGGCTGCACTTATGGGCACTGATAAGTTGGCACTTATGGACACTGATTAGGTGGCACTGATGAGGAGGCACTAATATGCCGCACTGATGGGCACTGATATGCGACACTGATGAGCACTGATGGACCGCACTGGTGGGCACTGATGGGACCTGATAGGTGGCATGAAGGGGAGGCACTGATGGGCATTGATGGGCAGCACTGATGAGCAGGCACTGATGGACACTGAAAGACAGCATTTACTGGCATTAGTAATGGGCACTGATTGGTGTCACTGATGGGCACTGATTGGTGGCACTGATGGGCACTGATTGGTGGCACTGGAGGCTTTATTGTAATCAGGGCACTGATGATCAGTGACCTGATTATCTGTCCAGGTGTCCCCTGCAAGGAGATGCCGCTGATCGGCTCTCCTTGCCACAAACTCTGACAGTGTGAGGCGAAGAGAGATGATTACCAGTACTTCCGCATTTTCATGTGACCGGCTGTGATTGGACACAGCCAATCACACGGTTAAAGAGCCGCATCATCGGCTCTTTACAGAGATCTGGGTCCTAGGAACACGGCGCGGCTACGATTGCCACGCTGCATGCCAGGCTTTTTGTCCAACATCAGTGCCTGACCTCACAAATGCACCAGTGCGCAAAGCAAGGTCCATAAAGACATGGATGAGTGCGTTTGGAGTGGAGGAACTTGACTGGCCTGCACCACAACCTGACAGAACACCTTTGGGATGAATTAGAGTTAAGACTGTGAGCCAGGCCTTCTTGTTCAACATCAGCGCTTGACCTCACAAATGCGCTTCTGGATGAATGGTCAAACATTCCCATAGACACACTCCTAAACCTTGTGGACAGCCTTCCCAGAAGAGTTGAAGCTGTTATAGCTGCAAAGGGTGGACCAACGCAATATTGAACCCTTCGGACTAAGACCGGGATGCCATTAAAGTTCATGTGCGTGTAAAGGCAAACGTCTCAATACTTGTGACAATATAGTGTATACCTTAATGTCTGTTATGGGTTCATGGGTATAATGGGTTCTCTTTGTGTTTCCATAAAGTTGCCACTAAAAATGTTTTCATTACCATTATTTGTCAATGATTGAGCCTTCTACTATATGTTATTTTTTGAATTGAAGTGTGTGTTTTTAAAGTCTGATGAAGACAATGAAAGAGAATAAATTTACTTGGAATGTTGCCCCGATGGAATGAAAACAGTCTTAACTTGGCTCATCTACTAAAGTACAACATCCTTAGATAGACAAGGGATTTTCCTTGAGCAAACATGACAACTGGAAATGAAAAGGAAAATAAATATTAATCTTTTCATCTTTCATTTTAGCTGGGATGACAGTTCCTCCTCAGGCATGCTGAGAAAAAGACACATAACTTTTCATTAAAGGACCCATAACAAAACAAAAAAAAAAACAAAACACAGATTTCCAGACCAGGCATAATTTGGAATCTCTATTTTTTTCCTTATTATCCCTTGGTTATAATGGGCTAAGGTACTATAGTTCCCACTAGGTTGGCTCTTTTAAGCCACCCAGCAGAGCGCTATTGCTTGTATTGCTTGTATTGCTGCTTGTCACCCTACCTACAAATTATTGCTCTACCTATTTGATGGACAGTGCAGGGAGAGTGAAGGGGGGGGGGACCAGGAATGACTGCGTCTGCAGCCAGGGACTTAACACTTCCTTAGTAATGGGTTAGGAAGACTTTCATTGGCTAATGAAACACAGGCCCAACCACTGCACAATGGGAAGACTCAGAGTGACCCAGGGCCTGCAAGGAGGGCAGCTGGAGCCTGGGGAAGAGATTTTTAAGTGTCGGGGAGCACAGGGCTCTAGGAGCCCTGGGGCTGGGAGCAAGGGCCCAAGTGTTGCAGAGACCCACGAGTGGCTGGAATATATGGACTCTTTTGCTGCTGGTAGTTGAAAGCCTGCCAGGACCATATGGCTAATGATCTGTGCTGGAGGAGAAAGCTGATGTGGGACTTTGCTTCTGAGACCACGTGCTGGTGTGCTGGGAGCTGCTGGCTTCAGAGACCAGGAGAAGGACAGCTATGTGCTCCTGTGAATGGTGCCGCTGTCCAAGAGCCTAAACAGGAGATTCATTTTACTGCAGTTCCAGTGTTTCAGTTGTCCCTATGTTGCTCCAGAAGACATATTAGCATTTTGCTCAGTGGTGGAAGAACTTATGGCCACCCTGTATTGAAACTGCCCTGTTGACCCATGGAGAGTTGGCCCTGAACCTTGTAATCTTTTCCTGTGGGCTTATAAAAACTCACACTGGTGAGTAGGTTCAACACTGTAGATGTTATAGTGACAGGAGGACTATAGTTTATACCCCACTGGCCAGTGGCTTAGGCAGGGCCTTTGCTTTGTAGATAGGCCAACTTTCCTACCAGATAGGGCAGCCTCCTGTGTACTATGTTGTATTTGCAATTTTACCTATGTCAGTATTTGATATGCTGCTTCTATTGCACCTGTATTTCCTTACAGTGCTTATTCTTCTTTTAACAAAGCCCATTAAAACTGTTCAGGTGTGTCAGTATTCTCGGGTTCAGGCACAGGGGCTGGTCATCGCTGAAGACAGGCAGAGGGACATTCTCAATCCAGGAGCTCCTCCTGGGGGTAGCGCTACAATACTTTGAATGTAACTGTCTGTCACTATGTTTAAAGTAGAATTCTGGGATAGCTAATCTTAAAAATCCAACCCCCACCTCCTAACGTCTAGGTTTAATAACCTCCATATGAATTTGAGTAAGGTATATATACTTACCTATTTGCGTGCCACTTCGGTCTGGTCACATGATCCGGCTCCCCTGTTTTAACCAGCAGCAGCTGCAGGGGAGAGGACAACTGATGGGCAGGTGTCATGTGACTCGTTAGTGTTACAAGGTCTCATGTGTGAATGGGGAGCAGGTGTGTTTGGTGTTATCGCTCTCACTCTCTCATATCGGTCACTGTAAGTTCAACATGGCACCTCATGGCAAAGAACTCTCTAAAGATCTGAAGATTGCCAAGACCCTGAAACTGAGCTGCAGCCAAGATCATACAGCGGTTTACCAGGACAGGTTCCACTCAGAGCAGTCCTCACCATGGTCGAACAAAAGAAGTTGAGTGCACATGCTCAGCATCATATCCAGAGATTATCTATGAGAAATAGACGTATGAGTGCTGCCAGCATTGCTGCAGAGGTTGAAGGGGTGGGGGGTCAGCCTGTCAGTGCTCAGACCATTTGCCACACACTGCATCAAATTGGTCTGCATGGCTGTCTTCCCAGAAGGAAGCATCTTCTAAAGATGATGCACAAGAAAGCCTGCAAACAGTTTGCTGAAGACAAGCAGACTAAGGACATGGATTACTGGAACCATGTCCTGTGGTCTGATGAGACCAAAAAAATCGTATTTGGTTCAGAAGGTGTCAAGAGTGGGTATCAGCAACCAGGTGAGGAGTACCAAGACAAGTGTGTCTTGCCTACAGTCAAGCATGGTGGTGGGAGTGTGATGGTCTGGGGCTGCATGAGTGCAGCAGACACTGGGGATCTACAGTTCATTGAGGAAACCATGAATGCGAACATGTACTGTGACATACTGAAGCAGAGCATGACCCCCTCCCTTCGGAGACTGGGCAGCAGGGCAGTATTCCAACATGATAACGACCCCAAACACACCTCCAAGACAACCACTGCCTTGCTAAAGAAGCTGAGGGTAAAGGTGATGGACTGGCCAAGCATGTCTCCAGACCTAAACCCTATTGAGCATCTGTGGGGCATCTTCAAATGGAAGGTGGAGGAGCATAAGGTCTCTAACATCCACCAGCTCCATGATGTCATCATGGAGGAGTGGAAGAGGACTCCTGTGACAACCTGTGAAGCTCTGGTGAACTCCATGCCCAAGAGGGTTAAGGCAGTGCTGGAAAATAATGGTGGCCACACAAAATATTGACACTTTGGGCCCAATCTGGACATTTTCACTCAGGGCTGTACTCACTTTTGCTGCCAGTGGTTTAGACATTAATGGCTTTGTGTTGAGTTATTTTGAGGGGACAACAAATGTACACTGTTATACAAGCTGTACACTCACTACTTTACATTGTAGCAAAGTGTCATTTCTTCAGTATTGTCACATGAAAAGATATAATAAAATATTTACAAAAATGTGAGGGGTGTACTCACTTTTGTGAGATACTGTAGGTGTTAGGAGGGAGGAGGGAGTATTTTTAAGATTAGGGTTATCCCAGAATTTAGGACATTTGTGTTCAGTAATGTACAAAACATTAGTCCTCACCTTGAATACAGTGGGTGTAGAAAAGAATCACACCCCTTTAAAAAAAATCACATTTTGTTGCTTTGAAGTCTGAAATGAAGACAAACACAGCTTTTGTTTTGTCAAGCTGTATTTACTCATGGCAAATTAAAACATCCAAGTAAAAGATATAACACCAACATGTCAGAAAATATTAGATTAAAATTAAAAGATCAAAACCAGAATCACTGAGTTGGAAAAAAGCCCCCCCCCCCATGTCAGTATTTTGTTGAACCACCTTTTGCTTTAATTACAGCTTTTAGTCTGTTGGGATATGTCTCTACTAACTTTGCACATCTAGACTTTGCAATATTTGCCCACTCTTCTTTGCAGAACTGCTCAAGTTCAGTTACATTTGATGGTGACTGTTTGTGAACTGCAGTCTTCAAGTCATTCCACAGATATTCAATGGGGTTTAAGCCTGGGCTCTGACAAGGCCATGTAAGGACATCTACTCTTTTCTCCTTCAACTACTGTGTGGTCATTTTTACTGTGTGCTTTGGGCCATTATCATGTTGGAAGGTAAACCTTCTTCCCATTGACAACTTTCTGGCAGAGGGCAGCAGATTTTCTTCAAGAATTTGATGGTATTTTGTCCCATCCATTTTTCTTCTATCCTGACAAGTGCTCCAGTCCCTGCTGTGGAGAAAAGACCCCATAACAGGATATTACCACCTCCATGCTTTACTGTAGGAATGGTGTTATTTGTATGGTGAGCTGTATTGGATTGTTGCCCGAAATATCGTTTGGTGTTGAGGCCAAGTAATTCAATTTTAGTCTCTTCTGACCTTAACACCTTTTTTCCATGTGACCTCAGAATCTTCAAAGTACCATATGTCTGCCTTCATTTCAGGCTGCAAAGTAACAAAATGAGATTATTTTAAAGGCAGGGTAATTCTTTTCTATACCCACTGTATGCAGTTCATTTTTAGGAACCAGTTCGCAAAAATTACCGTATATTGTGAAACCAGAAAGAGTACAGAGAAAGGTATCTGAAATAATAAGGTCCATCACGTTCTGCCCCATTGACAGTAGATCAAACTGAAACTGTGGATCTCCCCAGAGGGGACACTGATGGCAATGAAATACTTACAAAATTCTAACCCGTTCTCCCTGTATCCAAAACTAGTAATAATGATTTATGAAATCATTGTGATAATTGTAAAATTGATTGTTTGATCACAAAGATCAGTGGTCATAAGGAGGACATGATAAAAGCGCCCTGGCCATACACATACGAAACCCAATCAACTCCATCATCCCAATTGGGAAGCCAAGGATGCTTGCAGTACTTTTATTAAAACATACAGTGCCTCTATGAATAGAAAGGTACTATTTTCCATCTGATGTCAGCATAAATGGAATAAACAGTAAACACACAGAGTTACGTAGTGGATGTCAGCCACAGGACGATGAGTGCAAGCTATTTATTCTGTATCTTGTGCTGTTCTTGCCCGAGAAAATGAGCTTTCAAATCGGGTTGTTACAATCAAGCTCCCAAGCAAATTACTTTGACTGTAATGGCCTGGAGGAGATGTGCACTGCGTGAGCAGATCATGTTTATACAAAAGGTGAGCAGAGCCATCCAGCTTCCTCTGTGCCATATTTATCAAGCTGTCAGATGCACTTTCACATTATATCTGTGTATTTCTTTATTACTCCTAAGTAACGAGAACACACAGAAGATTAACCCTTGGTGGACTATAATAGGACCCCTGCAGTGTATGTGACACCATTACATAATTACAACTGAATTCCAGATATGGCAATTTTTACATAGTTACATCGGTCCATCTTGAAGCAATGTAAGTATCTATGTGCCATACTTGGGGGATCCCTGGAAATCACTGTACTACAATGATCACTGCTAGCTTCCGGGTTCCCTGCTGAGTAGCTGTATTTCTGCTTACTGAACTCATGAGGAAGCTCACTTGGCACAGGCACCATTCAGAGTGACATCACTGCCCCACCTCTCCACCTTGTCCAATAAATACTTTGCATTAAACGAGAAAAGGAAAAATGTTGCATGAATGGCGCTTGTGCCCAAGCAAGCACCCGCCTGTTTTCAGTAGGCAGTAATGCAGAAGCAGAATTTAGTAAAAAAAATATTACTCACAAAGCAAGCACTGTTTCCCAGTGCAAGAGTATACAGCATAAAATGAACCAGATGGGTGGCTGTACTGACATCACAGAGCCCCTCGCACGCGTATCGTCCGTGTGGACTTCCTCAGCAAATCTGATTAGGGGCCCATGTGTCAGCTCTTATATCTAATCCTGGTTCCACATACAATTCATGATGATACTGGAAACCCCGCCCACTCTCCAATAATACGCAGGTGAATGGACTCAACTACTAAGTAGTTGAGAATCAGGAGTAAACAATGGCTGCAAATCTAATAGGGCACAAGCAAGCTGAATACACTGATAACTTACTGATAGGCAGCCACCATTCCTCCCATGTTATGAGCTAAAGCATTTCCAGGTCAAATCCTTATCTTCCAATAGCAGTGAACACTGCTGTATCCTGAAAGACAGCCGCCCCCATTTACGGGTCAAATCCATCTCGTTCAATGGCAGCTAACGCTGCTGCATCCTGGGAAGAAGCCCACCCTCTAAAGAGGCGTTCATATGGGGACGGGGATGGGGGGCGGGAGCACAACAAACAAACCGCCCCTTTCATACACGTCGCACACAGACTAAGTGAACGGCAACAGGGAGCGGAGATGCAATGCGTGCTCCGCCCCTACCTTCCACGTCACCCCCTGGACAGATCGAGATGCAAACTCCAGTCTCCTTGGCAACTACATGAAATCGCTCCCAAGAGCGCCTCCTTCATTCCTCTGGCCTGTCAGCCTGGGTAGTAGCAACATTCACCCACAATGGCAAGCAAGCTAACATAAAATTAGCAACTAATCAGAGACATAGGGAGCAGAAACAGGGCTAACGTTAATAAAAGAAATAAATATAATAAAGTAAAAATTATTATAAAAATAAAATAAATAAATAAATAAAATAATAAGTAAAAATAATATAGTTATATAGCTATATAGCTAAGAGGAGGGAGGCTACTCAAAAAGTACCTATAGGGATACCCCAAAAAGGCTATGATTGAAGCATATGGGGGAAGTTCATGAAGTCACCCCCCTCCCTTATGGCAGAATCCATCCTAAGGTGTCCTACACACTCTTCCAGATGGAGAATGTGTACCAAAAACAAATGCTATTCCTTCCCAGTTGTCACCAGAGGGATAAACGAAAAATGAAATGGAAAATGAAATGGAAAAAGTCAAACACAATACATGTATCGCCACCCCATGTAATATCGTGTAGGACCTACAGGGGTTAAAACTATGAATATAAACTTATATTCATAGTTTTAACCCCTGTAGGTCCCACACGATATTACATGGGGTGGCGATACATGTATTATGTTTAATTTTCTCCATTTCATTTTTCGTTTTATCCCTCTGGTGACTACCCAGGCTGACAGGCCAGAGGAATGAAGGAGGCGCTCTTGGGAGCGATTTCATGTCGTTGCCAAGGAGACTGGAGTTTGCATCTCGATCTGTCCAGGGGGTGACGTGGAAGGTAGGGGCGGAGGGCGCATTGCGTCTCCGCTCCCTGTTGCCGTTCACTTAGTCTGTGTGCGACGTGTATGAAAGGGGCGGTTTGTTTGTTGTGCTCCCGCCCCCTATCCCTGTCCCCATATGAACACCCCTTTAGAGGGCGGGCTTCTTCCCAGGATGCAGCAGCGTTAGCTGCCATTGAACGAGATGGATTTGACCCGTAAATGGGGGTGGGCTGTCTTTCAGGATACAGCAGTGTTCACTGCTATTGGAAGATAAGGATTTGACCTGGAAATGCTTTAGCTCATAACATGGGAGGAATGGTGGCTGCCTATCAGTAAGTTATCAGTGTATTCAGCTTGCTTGTGCCCTATTAGATTTGTAGCCATTGTTCACTCCTGATTCTCAACTACTTAGTAGTTGAGTCCATTCACCTATGTATTATTGGAGAGTGGGCGGGGTTTCCAGTATCATCATGAATTGTATGTGGAACCAGGATTAGATATAAGAGCTGACACACGGGCCCCTAATCAGATTCGCTGAGGAAGTCCACACGGACGATACGCGTGCGAGGGACTCTGTGATGTCAGTACAGCCACCCATCTGGTTCATTTTATGCTGTATACTCTTGCACTGGGAAACAGTGCTTGCTTTGTGAGTAATATTTTTCTTATTTAATAAATTTTATACCTTTTCGTATGGAGAGCACTATGTCCTGTTATTTTTGTTTTTAACATGATATATATCAACTGATGAGACTGAATTTGGGATGCTGCCTGTGGACCCCTATCTCCATAATCTACCCTGTGGAAGGGAATGCATGAGTGACCTTGCTGTTAACACAGAAGGTCCACTCAATAAGGTGAGCAGCCTAGACCCTTGGTGGAGGTTCACATTGGTGGTGATACAACGAATACAATCTGCACCCTTTCCTTGCCAACTGAGGGATTCTCCTTCTGCAAGTGGGCAGCTTTTTGATCTCCTCGGACTAAGACATACTCTTTGGGACTTTGCCTCATGCGTTTTATTTATGTACGTTTAATATGTACATGTCTTTTTAGGTTTTGTATATTGGCCTGCAGTGTCCAGCTGCTGAGTTTTAGTAATTAGGTTTTGTGCTGTCTGTTTCTTCTGCTTTAGTATTACAGATCCATTGATTTCTCCCTAAGTTTGGCCTTGTTGTACTTTTCTTTTCTACCACTAGGTGGCTGGGCACTTGGTGGTACTAGATATGAGAAGGACAACTCAAGGTCAGGTTATGGGTATATGGGGTATCTCAGCCAATGGGCAGGGGTTTTCTTGAATCCCTTGGCCTGCTGGGAGAGCCTATATATTCGGGTGGAGTCAGGTGATCTGTGTTCTGTGCCACCCGGACTGCCGTCTGGGTGGACATGTGTCGTTTGCCCCGGGCTGCTAGACAGGAGATTGGGCCTATACCAGGGGCATCTGGCTGCCAGGCTGTGTGAGGGCTTATCCAGAAATAAGAGGGCAGTGCAGGGTTGGGACTGCAGCTTGCAGTCCAACCAAAAGTGACGGTTCTGCCAGCTGGAGAACCTGTCATGGTCGGAAGTAGAAGGTAAGCGGTCGCCACTAAGGGACCAACTACCTTTACCAGGGACCACAGTGAGTAACTGAAGCAAGTACTAAATGGGCACAGTGGAGAATCGGGAAACTTCAGGCGGTGATCAAGTCAGGGACCCGACTAGCGGAGGTGATGCTTGCAGAGCAGCCTTGTGTGTCAGTGGGGGTGAAGCTTGAAAGGTATCCAAAGTGCCAAGCTAGGGACCCAGCAGGGAAGCGTGGGTGACGCTTGACGGAGATACCACCGCAAAAGCCTTAAGGAGCTCACAGGATTCAGAGTTAGTGAATCAGAAGGTTCGTTGAGAGACCAGGAGCTCAAGGGGCTGAAGAACTACAAGTAGAAGTTGTAGTAAAGCTGAGAGAACTGTTACATTTGAATTAGGAACTGTTAAGTACTATAGCCATAGGGGGAAACAATCCTGCACGTGCAGAAGTGGCACCTTGCTGGGGCCTTTCCCTATACGGCTGTCCTATTGAAGCCTCGGAGTCTGCCTATTGACATTTCAACTACTGAAGGGTGTCCTGGCCCCAACCCTTTTTACCTTGCAAAATATAAAAGGACTGTTAAAAGAAATAAAACCTCTTTTGCATCCAAGAAGTGTCGGGCGCCCAATGACTTTTACCACTATTGCACCCACTATGCCTCACAACCTACTACATATTGAAGGATGTCAGCGGTCTGTGGCCATAAAGGTTCTCATTAGACTGGAAGAGGTTAGAGATTCTGCTACATTTAATTTATTTTTGCCCCATTCACACAGAAAGAATGTACATCCACTTTCACTTGATGAATTGCCATACAATGTTTTTATAAATACACTTCTTTGTGTTCTTAATTAGTGCACCATTAAACTATTCTATATAGAGATCTAGTTTTGAAAAACAAATTCTATATAGAGATCTACTTTAACTTGCTCTTCTGTTACAAGCTGTAATTATACCCTAGAAGTAACCAACCATATACCACATGTGCCGTATGAATTAAATTGCACCGTGTTTGTCTTTTATTTGCGCTGGTTTTAAGTGAATTCACTATTGTGTGAAACTGCAGGTTAGTAGCTATGCCATGCAAGTCAAGGTGTCATTCACAACTCCCTTTCCATAATATCTTCTTCCTCTGATTGACAGGATAAGGGCAAAGTGGAAGAGCGTTCAGGACATTTCCCAGTAGACTTTTTAAATGGAGTGTGTCAAACCTCTTCCGGCACCATTTATTTCAGATAGGTGTCATATATCAACCTTCTACCTACTGCTGGTTGAACGGGAAAAAAAAGAATACTATATGGCCAACTTTGAGATTTCCTGGCTTTGCCCTTTAAACTGCAGTTCAGCTTTTCTGCTTTGTTCTATTACATTGTCATTATTACATGACAGGTGCTCAGCAGTACATAAAAAGCACTATGCAAGGATACTATTTTTTCAAGTTCAACAAGTTCAAGTACATCATTGGTGTCGGCAGCGTTTTAGAATAGACAGTCAAGGCTTATAGCAGTTCAGATAAATTGCTTTAAAAGCTTTGTAAGGTCTATTCTTGATGTCGGAGTGCATTGTGGATGAGGGCAGTTCAGTTTTATGGCTAAATTAACAGTTGCTGGGGCAGCGTGCAAGCACGTCAGAGCTGTATTTTGTTTTGCGTTTGTCAAGGTCAGCGGTGATGTGATTCCTTGCTGTTTTTCGCATTATGCACTGAAAATTGAATTGACACATTAAAAAACCTTATTATCTATGAAGAATTTATAAGAACATTTTTGAATAATAGAAAACCGATTGCTGTTTCCTTTCAACTAGTCTGTAATCACTTTCACCAGACAAAGCAAGACTTCTTGAATAACTAGGGGATGAATCCGTATGTACATAATAAATTGTGAGTGAATAGGAAGAGCATGAATCCTCCAAATGACACTATCACAAAACATATTTTCAAAAATTATTTTTGTATTTATTATTTATCCATTTATTGCATAAGCCATACAACCGTTGCGGTCTGAAAATAGGTACCCTTGGGAAGGATGACTGTGTCTATCCACTGTTACTTATATTTACAACTTCCAACCCCTTCACACCTGTCCATCCCATGGTGGTGTGTTAGAGCAGGGCTTAACACATCCTAGGCGCCAGGTCGCCGTGGTGATTAGAAATTGCGTTCTGGCGTCTGGGCTTTTGACAGCCCATTCACTGTGAGCAATTTGTGATTCTGCATTTCCGGGTAGGGGGTGTTCATCAACCGGGTTGCGGTCTCACTCACTCCCTTTGTGCCAATCATACAGGAGAGAGATCTGTGTTGCAAACAACACAGATCTCGCTACTGACAGTGAGGATGTGCCGGTTTTTTAGGAGGCAAAAACTGGCAAATCCCTTAGTACACATTGCAGTTACAGTACATTACACTCCCTAGGCACACAGTTAAGCCCTTTGATTGCCCCAGATGTTAACAACTTCCTATCCAGTGACGTTAGTACAGTAAAAGTGTATTTTTATCAGTGGCACTGATCACTGTATTAGTGTCACTGGTGATGTCACTGTCAGTTAGCCAGTGTCAGAACGCCCACCGTACTATCACAGTCCTACTATAAGTCGCTGATCGCTGCCATTACTAGTAAAGAAAAAATTCCAGTATATAGATGCTATAATTTTCACGCAAACCATATAATATATACTTATTGGGATTTTTACCAAAGACATGTAGCAGAATACATTTTGGCCTAAATGTATGAAGAAATGTTATTTATTTATTTTTATAGGTTTTAAAGCAAAATGTAAAAAAAATTAGGGTTTTTTTTTTCATTTTCGCTCTTTTTTTTAAAGCGCAAAAAATAAACCCAGTGGTGATGAAATACCACCAAAAGAAAGCTTTATTTGAGTGAAAAAATTATATAAATTTCATTTGTGTAAAGTGTTGCATGACTGGCTCCTAATTTGTTTAGCTGGCTCTTAGATTCAAAGTAAATTTGACAAGCCCTGTGTTAGAGCATGCATGTGAACACACTATATATTTTAGAATGTTAATGTCTTTTGTGTTACGACAGCCCAGTTATTTAGAATAGGCCGCCAACGTGAGGCAATGGGAGGAAAACTGGACCTGCACTTACTTTTAATCCCTTTACAACAGCATTATGCATATATGCGGCAGCATGTCAGGTAGGCCCTAACACTGAGCCACTGCATATTGCCAATAGTAGTGGGACACCCCTCCAGATCATTAGACAGGTGTTCCAATCACCTCCATGGCCACAGTTGTATAAAATTTAAGCATCTAGGCTTACAGACTGCTTCTATAAACATTTGTGAAAGAATGGGTTGCTCTCAGGAGCTCAGTGAATTTAAGCATGGTGTCGTGATAGTTTGCCACCTGTGCAATAAGCCCATTCATGACATTTCTAGCTAGAGAGCTTCATGGAATGGGTTTCCATGGCTGAGCGAGCAGCTGCACCCATGCCTTACGTCACCAAGTGCAATTCAAAGCATCAGATGCAGTGGTGTAAAGCACGCTGCTACTGGACTCTAGAGCAGTGGAGACATTTTCTCTGGAGTGACAAATCACACTTCTCTGTCTGGCTATCCGATGAACATGTCTGGGTTTGGCAGTTGCCAGGAGAACAGTACTTGCCTGTGTAAAGTGTAAAGTTTGGTGGGGGGTTGGGCTTGGCCCCTTAGTTCCAGTGAAGGGAACTCTTAAGGCGTCAGCATACCAAGACATTTTGGACAATTTCATGCTCCCAACTTTGTGGGAATATTTTGGGGATGGTCCCTTCCTGTTCCAACATGACTGTGCACCAGTGCGCAAAGCAAGGTCCATAAAGACATGGATGAGTGCGTTTGGGGTGGAGGAACTTGACTGGCCTGCAACACAACCCGACAGAACACCTTTGGGATGAATTAGAGTTGAGACTGTGAGCCAGGTCTTCTTATTCAACATCAGCGCTTGACCTCACAAATGCGCTTCTGGATGAATGGTCAAAAATTCCTATAGACACACTCACAAAACTTGTGGACAGTATTCCTAGAAGAGCTGAAGCTGTTATAGCTGCAAAGGGTGGGCCAACTCAATATTGAACCCTTCGGACTAAGACTGGAATTCCATTAAAGTTCCATTAAAGTTAATGTGCGTGTAAAGGCAGGCATCCCGATACTCTTGGCAATATAGTGTTTGTGTCACTGTGTTGGTCAGGGGCAGGCTTAATCAGCGCTCTCAGAACTGTGACTGAGCTGACAGCAACCAACAATAAGGAGCCGGCAATACTGGTACCTGCTTACTTCACCACTGTGCAACCAATCACAGGGAATTATTGAATGGGAGCCCCTCCTCCTGTCCATTATGGCCAACTTAAAGGGGTTGTAAAGGTAATTTTATTTTTTTTTTTAAATAACTAACATGTCATACTTACCTTCACTGTGCAGCTCGTTCTGCACAGAGTGGCCCCGAACCTGCTCTTCTGGGGTCCCTCGGCGGCTGTTTCAGCTCCTCCCCGCAAGAAATAACCACCTTAATGCGAGCTCCCTCGCATGGTGGTTAGTTGTTGCGGGCGCGCTCCCGTGATACAGCCGGCGGCTATAGCCGCTCGCTGTATCACTCGGCCCCGCCCCCCGGCGCGCCGCGTCATCGGATGTGATTGACAGCAGCGCGAGCCAATGGCTGCACTGCTTTCAATCCATCCACTGCAGCCAATCAGCGACCAGGCTGAGCTGCAATAGAGAAGACGGGAACGAGCAGCGGAGATTCGAGGTGTCAGGTAAGTAAAATGGGGGGGCTGGGGGCGGCGGTATTGTCAAAAGTTTTTTTACCTTAATGCATATAATGCATTAAGGTGAAAAATGTTTTACCTTTACAACCCCTTTAAAGGGTCAACTCACTCTGGCAGCAATGGAGCTCACTATTATTGTGGCTCTCTGCAGTGTTGGACTATTAGCTCCTACTGTACTTGTGCCTTGTGTTGCCATTGTACCTTCCTCCTTATTCCTATGGATAACTTGTACTTGTGGTGGCCTCTAGCCATCCAGTAGAGTAAAGCTTACCCATAGGAATGAATAAGCTAAGAGCATGCTTCTAGCCATCCGTCGGAGTACAGCTTAAATATAGAAATGAATAGGCTAAGAGCATGCATGCACAAGTAAAAAAGACCCAAACAGACTCTTTTCACAAGGCTGTGCAACGTTAAGCAGCCCATAAACGAGTCAACCCTGCACTGTACATGGAGGAGGTCAGCAAGTGACCATGGCTGAGAGCATCTTAGAGAGGTGATAGGGTTGGGCCAGTCGGATGGATGGAGGAAGCCTGCTGTACCTGCACCCTTAGATGAAACAAGCATTTAACTTTTGCAGTATCTGGAGATGGGGGGGGGGGGGGGGGGGGGCTGTAAGGTTGATTTTGTTCAATTACTAGAGTGCAGCTTAAAAAAAAAAAGATGTACAGTGTATATACAACCAACACGCACACAAAAAACATTCTAAATAAGTTTCTCACTGAATCCGTTTTTTAGTTTTTATGCTCCTGCGTAATATTCTGCTGTAGCTCAGTAGGATGCCTTTGCGTTATATTGTTCCCACTGAGAACACGTGTTGGTAAGAACAATGGGGAAATGAGCTCATACTCTGTATGGTGTCAGTGACACAGCATGATTTTGGGATGGTGATCACATCATGCGATCATACAAGAAATGACAAAGCAAACACACTTTTTTTTCCAGGGACTTTTTGTGGCATCTTTTTTGATTTCACATTTTAGATGTCTCTTCCCGTGATTCACTTTAGTGGTGGGTGTTCCAATGAAAGGTTATGTACAGTAAACACAGAGCAATTATTTACACATCTGGTTAGTTTAAAGTATAGCTAAAGCCAAAGCTTTTGTTATTTTTGCAGTAACCCAGAGTATCTTTTTTTTTGGATACAGTAGGGAGGGGATTCTAAGTGATTCTAAAGCCTAAAACTTTTTTACCTTAATGCATTCCCTGCGTTAAGGTATAAAATGTTTAGGTATCAGTAATGCCCCCTGACCACTCCTTATACTAACTGAGTCCTCACTTGATCTAGCACTGTGCCCGTGCCACAGTCTTGGGTCAGGCTCAGGGACCAGTAGCTATAGCAATAGGGGGAATCCCACCGACCAACAGGATTGGTATACAAGCAAGTCACCCTGGCAAATAATGCAGGCTCACCTGAGGTGCAGAGTCTAAGTACTAACCGGTGTTCACCAGAGCTCCTGATGGTGAAGATGGGTTTAGCTGCATGTTAGCCACCAGGAGATGAGCAAACCGGGGTCTAGTAGCAGATAAAGCAGGTGAGGATCAAACAGAAGCGTATTCAGTAAACAAGCCAAAGGTCAGTGATAAGTAGTTGTAAGTAGTTGCAGGTTGGGATCAAGCTAAAGCGTAGTCGAGCAACAAGCCAAGGGTCAGTAATGAGTGGTAGCAACGATATGGAAGGCAGCAGGAAAGACAAAAGCGAGGTACTGACTGCAGAGAGTACAATAATCTGGCAAACAGGAAGTGCTTAAATTATGGCTTAAATCGGGAAGTTCATGGAAGGAGCAAAGAGTTCAAGGTTCAAGACAAACAAGATTCAAGGCAGGATCATTCAAGGAGTTTGGTAACAAGTAGTTGCAGGTTGGGATCAAGCTAAAGCGTAGTCGAGGAACAAGCCAAGGGTCACTAACCAGTGGTAGTAAAGATAGAGACGGCAGAAGGGAACACAAAAGTGAGATACTGGCTGGAGAGAGTACAATAATCTGGCAAACAGGAAGTAAAGAGACATGGCTTAAATCAGGAAGTTCATGGGAGGAGCAAAGAGTTCAAGACAAACCAGGTTGAAGGCAGGATCATTCAAGGAGTTTGGTAACAAGTAGTTTCAAGTTAGGATCAAGTTGAAGCAGAGTCGAGTAAAAAGCCAGAGGTCAGTAATGAGTGGTAGCAAAGACATGGAAGGCAGTAGAAAAGACAAAAGCTGGCTGGAGAGAGCACAATAATCCGGCAAACAGGGAGTGCAGAGACATGGCTTAAATCAGAAAGTTCATGGGAGGAGAAGAGAGTTCAAGGTTCAAGACAACAAGACAGGGTTCAAGACAGTCTGGAGAACTGTCCAGCATTCCAGGTGGCTCAGCAAGAAGAGACCTTATTTGACGCAGCAGAGGTTCTAGGTTCAACTTCAGGCCCTGGCAGCCCATCTGTGGCAGCTCTCCCTGCTCTCACAGGTTTTGCTGAAGCACTGGAAGCCATTGGCTCCTGCTGCTGTCAGTAAAATCCTGTGAAGGGGGGGCAGTGCTGAGCTGTGATGTCCGTGTCTATAGACACAGGCAACACAGCTCGGAAGTGAGCTCAAAGGTGGTACCCAATAGGAAGAGGCTTCCTATAGGGGACCCTCGAGAAGAGGAGGAGCCAGGAGTGCTAGTGGGAGACCCAAGAAGAGAAGGTTCTGATCCACTCTGTGCAAAACCATAGCACAGAGCAGGTAAGAATGACATGTTTGTTATTTATAAAAAAAATATTAATCACTGTCCACAGCGCTGTCCTTCTCATGCTATCAATATCACAACATTAATACCATACATGTCCTTACAATATATACATTTATGCAGTGAATGCAAAAAACAAAATACACAAAATGCTAAGTCAAGAAACATTTTGACATTTTTGGAATTTATTGGGACTTACCATTTTGTTTATTTAGTTTTTTTGCATGTACTGCATAAATGTATATATAATAAGGACATGTATGGTATTAATGCTGTGATATTGGTAGCGTGCGAAGGACAGTGCTGTGGACAGTGATTAATAGTACAAATAATTGCCTAAAGTTTTTTGGTGAGCAGCAGTCCAAGGTAATACTCATACGCTTAAAGTGACAGCGCTGTGGTAAATGTATCATTTATAAAAACATGTTTGAGTTTACAATCACCTTAAATGTTTTTCAGTTTATTTTTTGCTGTCAGTGTCCAGTTGGGTAGATTTCCCTTCACTTCCTGTACTGGAGACACAAAAGGAAGTGAAAGAAAAACTCAGAGTAAGATTCCTCTGTTAGCGTCCCTTCATATGAGATTAGTCCCATACAGCGTGAAGAGCCATTTATTTTTCTGTACTAGCGTGGAACTGCATGCATGCAACCCATATAAATGAACTGATACACATAGGATGTATAGACCAGTGTTTCTCAGCCTGTCTGTGTTCCCCCAGTGTGTCACAAGCACAGGATTTAGTTTGCCCAGGATTAGCGTCAGCGTATGTGAAGGAGGGCACTGTTGTGATAGGGGAACCTCTGATGTGATTAGGGGTTTCTGATGTTTGGGGACCTCTGATGTGAAGGGAGGGCTCAGGTGTGATGGGGGGATCTCTGATGTGAAGGGAGGGCTCAGATGTGATGGGGGGGGGGTCCTCTCATGTGAAGGTGGTGCTGTGATCACTGTGATGTGATTAGGGGTTTCTGATGTTATGGGAGACCTCTGATGTGAAGGGAAGACTCTGATGTGATGGGGGGGACCTCTCATGTGAAAGGAGATCTCTGACGTTATGTGGTGACCTCTGATATGAAGAGAGGACTCTGATGTGATTAGGGGTTTCTGATGTGATGGGGAACCTCTGATGTGAACATGTTTAAATTCACTTTTGGCCTGTTCACACCATAATCCCTGCATTTTGCTTGTGTTAACAGAAATACATTTGCATGCATCATCATGCATTGTGTTGCATTGTTTTGTTTTTTTTTCATGTGCTGAAATGCATTTTTTTACAAGCTTTTTTCTTTGCATCTTTTCACTATTATTTTTTCTATAGTTGCAGTGTGTTGCATTGCATTTATGTATGTTGTGTAAAAATGCAGCCTACAGTAATTTCTTCAGCGCACTACAATGCAAAGCAAGCAATAGTCCCACTTGAAAACATTGATTTATATTGTCTATACATTGGGAATTAATTGAAAAAAATGTGTCCAAATGATAGATAGATAGATAGATAGATAGATAGATAGATAGATAGATAGATAGATAGATAGATAGATAGATAGATAGATAGATAGATAGATAGATAGATAGATAGATAGATAGATAGATAGATAGATAGATAGATAGACCTATTCAGATAATACTGCAATTATCAGTATAACATTTTGCCTTTTCTAAATGGTCTATTATTCATTTGATAGAGGATTCTTTCTCTTCTCAGTATAAATCAAGGGAAATTGCTCCACCAAAGACACATTTGAGTCATGACACATCCCATTATACATAACCATGATCAGTATTTGTTAATTCCATCACTGAATAATACATTTTATCTACAACACACTGTAGCAATTTAACAGAAAGACAGACAGGTCTGATGAATACATGATATCACAATGCAGCAGGCACAGCTGTTTTACTCCTGTCTAGCACATTTCCCATATAATGTAGGAATTTTTGTTACCCCTTCCAACCTTTATTAATAATACAATGGAAGAGTCTTTCTCTCACATCTCCCTCCCACCATTTATCTCCTTTGGTACATTCTGAACAATATTAAATGTCATTTTGGACACCACTTGCAGGCTGTTTCTGGACCCCTGGTAGGACATAAGGTGTGTTTTAGTTGATTGCGCTTGTTTTTTTTTGCACAGGTAGATTTTACAAATTTTTGTGTAGGCCCCATGCTTTCCTCTGGAGAAGAAAAAAAGCTTCAAAGCGGTTTTGGTGCACGGAATGTCACTGTTCTGTTTCAAATGCAGCGTTATACACTGACATACCTCCAAAGGACCAGTATGGCCAGACATTATGGTCATCTGCTGAGTTGGTACCATCCACAGGCAGCTTAACTCCAATGAAACACAGAAGTTGAATCCAACACAAATTTACTTCAAATAAGCGCGGTACAGAGTATGTTTTTCCAGTCTTTTGATGAAGACAATTACTTTTCTAAGCCTTGTCTCTTCGAAGAACTAACACTGGCTGAGGGAATATAGAAGAATAAGGAGAGTCTAGATAGGACTAAACAAATTAGCACTAAACAGGAGAGGAGCACAGAGGAAGATACCAAAACACATAAGTAAACTGACTGTAATGACCCTAAACTGCCACTAGATGCCAGCATACTACAGAACAAAAGTAACCTGATGCAGTTCAATACAACACACAAAAAATAAATATAAGTGGGACAGGAAATTCACTATTGGGAGGGTTTCATGGTAGGTATTGACGCTTATAGAACTTAGTGAAAAATGTTGAAATATCTCCCCAGCTATTCTCAGGGAAAAAATCTGCCCATTTATAGCCACCCTAAGGCTAACCATTCATAGACAGACCGATCATAGAGAACAATGGGCAGTACAAGCGGCTGATGTTCTGATGTGGTACACGAAGAAGATGTTCCTTGTATGTGAAGAGCTCGTTATCCAGGCAAACCGCTAAATACACAGATATAATACATATAGAGGCCCCTTTCACACTGGCGGAGTCTGTTAGCAGATCCACCTCATCACAGGGATCTCTCCACTGATCCCTGCTGAGCAGGCAGATGAAAGGTCTGTGTCTGCTCCACTGATGCAGAACGGACAGGGATACAGCCCTCTGTCCCCTATGCCCTGTCCATTTCCATGCAATCGACATCCGATCTGCCAGATGGATGGGGAACGGATCCCCACCCATCTGTTTTTAGCGCATAGGTTTGGATTGAATGTCGGCGGGTGTCAACGGATCCGCCACTTCATAAGAGAGCAATGGATGGTCTGAGCGGGTCTGCCTGAAAAGCTAACAGGCAGACCCGATCGGTCTGTTCATATGGAAGGGGCATTAGGATCTATATTTCTGTTTATCCACTTCTGAGATCTGACCTTTACACATCCTCAATAAAGCGCCCACATTTCAATCACCCCTATTGCACTGTGGGGGGGTTTTCACTATATGTGCAACATATAGTATATAGGAAATACAGTGATGTCCTCTCTTCACCCGCAGCCTGTGGATCAGTGATTAGATCACCCTTCCGCTCACTCTGCTCTCTCATCATGCTTTTTATTTTAGTCTGAAGTTCAGAGTTTCCACCTCCACAGTCCAATTGTCACAGAGGATACTTGAGTTGAGATAGTGAGTTGTGATATAAACACATAGGGTGGAGGACTTATTTCTTATTATCGGTTTTACCTGTCAATAGTGCACAATATAACCAGGTGCTTGGCTAAGAATGGAGAGTGACAGAAACACTTGATGCAGTTGCTCTCTGTAGCTGCTGCCCTGCGGTGCTTAACTGGTTAACAGCCATATCAGCAAGAGGCGGGAACTGCTGAGCAGGAAGAGTTCAATAGACTGAGTCAGGCAGCACTGCACTGTGGGAACTTTAGTCCAGAGGAGAGAGACTCTACTTTATTCAAAAGAGGGAGATTACCAGGAGGAGAAGAATGAGCTGCATTTTCATAGGTTGCACAAGAGTCTACTTCCTCTTGCCATGAGTGAGCCCAGACAGTGCATTTTGCTGTACAGTGTGCATCATCACTGCTGCATATACCAAGGGTACAGCTTGGTTCCAACCCTAGCCAGATGAAAAGTTAGGATTAAATATTGTCCCTTTGCAGCTGCTGCACAGAGACCTCCACCTAATGCTTAAGAGGTAGAACTCAGGGAACATTGCACCATATCCTAGCCATTTTCCTAGAGTGCACTCTAGACTAGTGTAGCCAAGTCCCAGGGCCCTTGAGGCCTAATGGTGACCTCCAGAGTTAAGGACAGACGACATCCTTCTGTGTAGAGTGGGTTACAAGGCATGGTGGATGTGATGGAAGGTGGATTAATGGGCTCCAGACACTTCTTGAATGCAAAGAGATTTATTGCCTCTTGAACAGAACTGTGGGAGAGAGGCTTGGGGCCAGGACACCCTTAAATAGATGCAATGTTTATTGGCAGACTCTGAGACTTCTATAGGCAGACAGCCATGCAGGGAAAGGCATCCAGCTAGACACCACATCTGCATGAGTAGGACCACTGTCTTCTATGGCAACAATCTTGAAACAGTTTCTAACAAAGGTTGTAAGGAACTCCTCCACTTCTTCTACAATCTCCTGTTGTAGAACTTCACTCAGCTGAGCTCCCAGTCTTTCACTTAAACTTGCTGATCCACCACCACTGGATCCCCTGAGATCTTGCAATCTTCTTACACAGTATCTTCCTCAAGCATCACCCCCGCGTCCCTGCTGGGTCCCTAGCTTGACACTCACAAGATACTCCTCAAGCATCAACCCACTGGCCTGCTTGGTCCCCCCCTGGCTTGGCACACAATAATGCTCTGCAAGCATCACCTCCACTGGCTGAGTCCCTGGCTTGACATCCCCTCTTCCCCCCTTCCCCCTCTACCTCCGACCACAACCAATTCTCCGGCTAGTAGAACTGTAACTTCTGGTTGGACTGAAAGCCGCAGTTACAACCCTACGTTGCTCTCTTGCTTTTGGTTTGGCCCTCAGATAGCCTAGCAGCCAGATGTCCCTGGGATAGGCCTTAGGTTTCTGGCCTAGCAGCCCAGGGCAATATGACACACATCCACCCAGACAGCCGTCCAGGTGGCACAGAACCCTGATTACCTGACTCCACACAAATAAATAGGCTCTCCCAGCAGGCCAAGGTTTACACTAGTTATAGTATTATTATTCTCAGTGCAGTTAACTGATTATTGCTGACTTTGCTGATTCATGAGTTAATTCCAAGTCTAGTGGTACAGAACCCTGTTCTAAGTTACTTCAGCATTGTGATTATACTATAAATATAGGAAAAATTGCGCATAAATCTAGTAGGCTGCCAACATTTTACTAGAAGTTCCTTTTTTTTGGGCCTGCTCCAGGCCACCTGTTGATTGTAGTTCGCCTTTGATATGGATCACTGCACCTCATGGAGCTCATTTTCTGACGGTGGATTCCCTCTGTCAATATCCGAAGTGGCCCTTACGCATATCAACTTCGCATGCTGAATCGTGTTGAGGTTATTCCTCATGAATGCCTGTTTGACTCCTATGCTGTACAGTATACAAGTCCACCAAGTCTGGTAAGCATGCCACCTTATCCTTTGTTTATATAAGATTCAGTTTGACTTCACTAGGAGGAGTGTGAGAGACTGGCCGGGTTTATCCTTTGTCGGTCTTGGAGGATAAGGCCATGGAGGAGTATGTTGCAGACGTACTTTCTCGAGGTTTCATCCGCAAATCCTCGTCTCCTGCTGGTGCTGATTTCTTCTTTGTGAAGGAGGGGTCATTGAGGAGGGGGTACTGTCAGGGCTGGGCTCAGCCCTTCCTTCTCTGAGCTGGTTCAAAGCTGTCGGCTGTCGGCTAATTGCCAGCTTCCATCTCTCTCCACAGTTACTCAGCTGTTGTTCATATCCTGCTCTTCAGTCCTGCCTACTTAAGCCGTCCAGTCCAGAGGGTCTCTGCCTTCGCCTTGGTCAACGTCACAAGAAACATCTCCCGCATTCCTGTTTAAAGACTGGCTTTGCTGACATCCCTTCTGGCTCCAGATCCTGCTTGTTGTTCCACTACTTTAATCCCTGACTTCTGACTTGGCTGACTATCCATTCCGGTTACTGAACTCTGGCTATGTTTTGACTACATTTGTTCTTTTTACTTTTATTATTAAACAAGTGTGATTTAACTGTACTTCTGTCTCAGTCTGATTTCATGGTTTCTGACAACCAGCTGGTTTCTGCTGAATCGTGTTGAGGTTATTCCTCATGAATGCCTGTTTGACTCCTATGCTGTACAGTATACGAGTCCACCAAGTCTGGTAAGCATGCCACCTTATCCTTTGTTTATATAAGATTCAGTTTGACTTCACTAGGAGGAGTGTGAGAGACTGGCCGGGTTTATCCTTTGTCGGTCTTGGAGGATAAGGCCATGGAGGAGTATGTTGCAGACGTACTTTCTCGAGGTTTCATCCGCAAATCCTCGTCTCCTGCTGGTGCTGATTTCTTCTTTGTGAAGGAGGGGTCATTGAGGAGGGGGTACTGTCAGGGCTGGGCTCAGCCCTCCCTTCTCTGAGCTGGTTCAAAGCTGTCGGCTGTCGGCTAATTGCCAGCTTCCATCTCTCTCCACAGTTACTCAGCTGTTGTTCATATCCTGCTCTTCAGTCCTGCCTACTTAAGCCGTCCAGTCCAGAGGGTCTCTGCCTTCGCCTTGGTCAACGTCACAAGAAACATCTCCCGCATTCCTGTTTAAAGACTGGCTTTGCTGACATCCCTTCTGGCTCCAGATCCTGCTTGTTGTTCCACTACTTTAATCCCTGACTTCTGACTTGGCTGACTATCCATTCCGGTTACTGAACTCTGGCTATGTTTTGACTACATTTGTTCTTTTTACTTTTATTATTAAACAAGTGTGATTTAACTGTACTTCTGTCTCAGTCTGATTTCATGGTTTCTGACAACCAGCTTCTACAGGAAAATAGACAAGGATTACGAAGTTGCATACTTGGTAAGTGAATAAATCAGCTTTTTAATCAATAATAATAAACCAGTGTTTAAAAATGGAGGGTTTAGTATCACTTTAACTGTGTCTAGTCTTCTGTAAGTTCTAAGACCAGACTGTGCTGTCTAGCAGGGTAGTCTGGATCACAAAAATGACTGAGCTGAGTACAGGGGCGTAACTAGAAATCACAGGGCCTCATAGCAAAATGTTGTATGGGGCCCCCCTAAAAAAAAAATGAACTAATGCCATTGAAAAACAGATTACCACACTCACATATATTAAGAGCTTTAAAGTGCTGGTGTCAGTGCTCCCTTATCTCAGTTGGTGTCAGTGCTCCCTTATCTCAGTGCTGGTGTCAGTGCTCCCTTATCTCAGTGCTGGTGTCGGTGCTCTCTGTCTCAGTGTTGGTGTCGGTGCTCTCTATCTCAGTGCTGGTGTCGGTGCTCTCTATCTCAGTGCTGGTGTCAGTGTTCTCTATCTCAGTGCTGGTGTCAGTGCTCTCTATCTCAGTGTTGGTGTCAATGCTCTTTATCTCGGTGCTGGTGTCAGTGCTCCCTATGTCGGTGCTGGTCTCAGTGCTCTCTATCTCGGTGCTGGTGTCAGTGAGGGAGGTAGCAGTGGAGAAGCCAATCAGCTGGCAGTGCCAGCGCAAGATGCAGAGCATCCGGCCCACCATGGAAGAGGATCAGCCCTGGACTGGGAGCTCCCAACCCCCCCCCCCCCCAGTGGAGCCCTGCATAGGCAGGGGGAAGGGTAGGGTGGAGGGAGGGGTCAGGGGCTGTCAATCACAGGTGGACACACTAGGACATTGGCACAGGATTGAGCTGTCCTTACTGTTAGTGACACATGACCAGGAGGAATGGAGTTATGGGGGATGGGGGCAGGGGTGGATATAAACACCAGTCTCTGGCTGTGGCTAAGGGATGCTGCAGGAACATGGATGGGGGGGTGGTGGCTCTCTCTCATAAAAGAAAAAAAAAATGTTGCTGGTCGCTGGCTGCAGAAAAGGTTGTGGCATGGTGGTAGCTTTGCCTCTCCCTGCAGCTGGAGCCCCTGATCCCCCCCCCACTGATTGACAGCCCCAGAGAGGGGCAGCCCAGACACTTCTCCTCTCCTACCTTCCCTTCCGTCGGATCGGCTCCATACAGCGCTCGTGAGGCCTCCTCCACTGTGCCTTCCTCTCCTGGTCAGCCAGATGCCTCCTCCGGGGTGCCTTCCTCTTCCTCTCCTCGTCAGCCGGATGCCTCCCCCGGGGTGTGCGGAAACCGCCGCACCGTTGAGCACTCCAGTGGTGGTGGGGGGGGGTGATGGCTGGGGGGGGGGGGCGCGATCTGTGTCTCCCGAGCAGAGGGAATTGTGCTCACTGCTCAGGGTGCTGGAATCTCCTCTCCCCCTTCTCCTCCTTAAGACAACACAGCACTGGCCCTGCCTCCTCCCCAAGACGGCCACGCTCCGACCCCTCTCTCCACTGCTTGGCCGTGCTTGGAGCTCACAGGCAACCCGCTGCTGGTCGAAGCTTAACGCCCCGCCCATGGTGACGTTTTTCAGCAGAGACGGCTCTTCAACTAGCCTAATTGCCGAATTAGAGAGCCGCCTCTGCCGGGCCCTACACGGCTGCAGGCCCCATAGTGCATGCGTGGGTCGCTGTGGCGGTAGTTCCACCACTGGCTGAGTACCAATTATTTGGTAATTAAAAAAGTGTATGCACACTGCGCAAAATTATAGACGCACTTGAGTGAGCATTTGCCCATTCAAGTTGGTTACGATGACGAACTGCAGTCAGGTCGAGACCCTGATGAAGTCGACAAGCATGCAGATGAGCTTCCCTGAGACGGTTTCTGACAGTTTTTTTTTTTTAATAATCAGAATTTTTTATTATTTCCATTTTACAATACAACAATCTTCATACATTGTTACAAACAAAAAAGAAAAACCCCTCCTCACCCACCCCAGAACCTTATTACATTACATCTTCTACTACCACATTCGCTTAAATCTTATCCCTCCCCCCATTTCCAAACCACTTGGTAATCCTGTAGTTACTCCTTCCCCTTCCTCTCTTTGTGCAAGAAGACCTCTTACCCTTCGTGAGAAGGAGAGAGGAAAAAAAAAAAATTCAAAAGGGGGGGGACATAAAAGTGCATAAGTGTACATAATTGAATAAAAAGTGTGCGTGTTTATCAATTTGTATTTGTGTACGAGGCCCTCATTGGCCAAACTATTCTAGTAAGTGTTATTACCCTTTACCCATCAAAACACCAGAAAACCGAACATAAAATAAAAAAAAAATAAAAAAAAATTTAAAAAAAAAATACACGAAACCCAAGTTTATCAATTATATAATTTGTGTAAAAGGCCCTCATTGGCCGAACTATAAGTGTTATTACCCTTACCCATCGCGTTATCTCGAGAGAAAAAACAAAAAAAAAAACAAACCCCCATCCCAAACCCCGTGTTTATCATTATTTTAAAATTTGAGAGGAGGCCCTCCATGGCCAAACTATAATGCCCCGTACACACGGTCGGACTTTGTTCGGACATTCCGACAACAAAATCCTACGATTTTTTCCGACGGATGTTGGCTCAAACTTGTTTTGCCTACACACGGTCGCACAAAGTTGTCGGAATTTCCGATCGACAACCACGCGGTCACGTACACCACGTACGATGAGACTAGAAAAGGCCGGTTCAGAACCAAGTGCGGCACCCTTTGGGCTCCTTTTGCTAATCTCGTGTTAGTAAAAGTTTGGTGAGAGACGATTCGCGCTTTTTCAGACTCGTGGCTTTCAGATCGTTTTCTGCCGTTCAGTTTGTGCTTGTGGGTTTGTATTTGCTCTTCAGTGCGTGCAGTCAGTTCGTCTCTGAGTTTTCTGTGCGATCTTGTCCGCTCGTTGCTGTTTTTCAGGTCGCTCTTCACAGGCCTTGCTGTTCTTCAGTGCGTTCTGTTACTTCGTTCTGAGCAGCCGACCGTTTTCTAGCCATGTTTCGTATGCGTACTCCTCGTACAGTTCGTGCTGTGCGGGGGCTTGGTGTTGGGGTCCTGACCTTGACACAAGTCCAGTCCATGAACAGGGCGAGGAGGAGTTCATGGACCAAGAATTGGTTGCTTCAGCGTGACCAGTTCTGTCATATGCCTTTGCTCCGTGAGATCCGTGAGAATAATCCTGATGATTTCAGGAACTTTCTCAGGATGACGGACCCCGTGTTTCACCGTTTGTTGGCTTTGCTGACCCCTTATATTAGCAGGCAGGATACCTGCATGAGGCCAGCCATCACTGCGGAGCAGAGGTTGGTCGCTACCCTGTGGTATTTGGCCACAGGGAGAAGCCTGCAGGATCTCAAGTTCTCGACAGGCATCTCCCCCCAGGCTCTTCTTTGTGGACATTTACTGCTTGTGTTTGTTTGAGCTGACCCTGACAGAAATGTGTGGAGTGCAGAAAATGTCGTGATTGTGTAACCTTATACAAAGCACTGTTGGCTGTTATTTACTAAATGCAAAGACACTTTTCACTACAAGTGCACTTGCAACTGCACTGAAACTGCACTTGTAGTGCAAAGTGGATTTCCCCTTAGGAAATTACCCCCATTTTCTCATAAAACAACAATTACATCACCCCAAAAGTGTTGTAGCGTTGAGACAATAATCCACACATTCTTGATTAACAATCTTTTTAATACCTGCACAATCACATGTGCATTTACCAAAGGTTTTTCTGACAAACCAACATGTTTGTTGTATAACAATTTTTGTGGTGTCATTATCCAAAATCAAAATGTGCATTTTATAGAAAACAGGCCTGTGTAAAACCAACAAGAAAGACACCAATCTTGATCTTACAAAGTTCACATTTGTTAGAACTGGAAGGCAATATCAGACATGAGTATTTATGAACTGTGTTTGATATTGCGTTCAGATGGGGGGAAATCACCCCTGGAAAAGCCAAATTTGGAAGATGCACACAAATTTCCCAATGTCAACATGTGCTATCTGCCATCACGGGGGATCAAGGGACGTGTTTTGGGGGAGAAAGCCCTTCCTCACCGCTACTTTATAATTGAGGAAGGGGTTGCACCCCCAAAACGCGTCCATTGATCTCCCGTGATGGCAGATAGCACATGTTGGCACACTGTGTGCATCCTCCAAATTTGGCTTTGTGAAAAATCACAAAAACATTTCGCACATTGTAGCAGACAAAAGAAGAAAGTGATTTGGAGGGGCTTTAAACTCGCCCCAAAACATCAATGATGTTTTTATATTTTGGAATAACATCATTGATGTTTTGCTTGATGATTTCCAATTGTAAATTACACCCCATGATCTCCCCGATCACGATCTGGGCACTTTCTGATGTGAAAGGATCTTCATCCACAACCTCACGATCACCTAAAAAGAGAGGAAACCCAAAATAAATTAGGTCTAAAAAAAATGCCGCCATCCATCTCTTATCTGAGCCTGTGGTCGCAGACACTCACCTGTTGTGGTGACTACTTCCACCACGTCTTCTTCCTCCTGCTCATCTTGTGTTGGGTGGATTTCCCCTTCTTCCAGAGGGGGGGGGGTCTCTGGTCTCCTCGGATGAGAGGTGTCCTCCGAGTCTTTTCTCCCCTATGTAAAACAAAAATGGTATAATTAGCACACAGATATTTGATGGCAGAACTCTAATGCCCCGTACACACGGTCGGACTTTGTTCGGACATTCCGACAACAAAATCCTAGGATTTTTTCCGACGGATGTTGGCTCAAACTTGTCTTGCATACACACGGTCACACAAAGTTGTTGGAAAATCCGATCGTTCTGAACGCGGTGACGTAAAACACGTACGTCAGGACTATAAACGGGTCAGTGGCCAATAGCTTTCATCTCTTTATTTATTCTGAGCATGCGTGGCACTTTGTCCGTCGGATTTGTGTACACACGATCGGAATTTCCGACAACGGATTTTGTTGTCGGAAAATTTTATCTCCTGCTGTCCAGCTTTGTGTGTCGGAAAATCCGATGGAAAATGTCCGATGGCGCCCACACACGGTCGGAATTTCCGACAACACGCTCCGATCGGACATTGTCCATCGGAAAATCCGACCGTGTGTACGGGGCATTAAGATGAAACATTGAAGTGGGGTACAATTGTCTATTTTAGCAGAGTTCCAAGATGTAGCTTTTTTAGTGTCCTTTGTCAAGCTGCAATACTTTACCTGTTTGGTACAAGCTTCACAGATGGAGACCCCCCTATAGTATACACTGGAGCACCTGTGTGGCCCCCTAATAAAAATGGTGTTCTTGTGTCCCACACTAGTGCTCCAGTGTTCAGATGTGAAAACAGCTGCTCAGTGTCCTCTCCTTACACAGAATCTAGTTTGCATTTCATTCTAGTAACAAAGCCATCTACACAACCCAATTCTTTGAAGACAAGTATAGGGCCTCAAAATGGTGGCCAAATGCATATGGGCTAAACAATGGTATTTTATAGTCCGAAAAAAAAAATGTGTGATCCGAACGAATAATGTGCCCATGAACATGAAAGTTGCCATTTTAAACTGTACAACAGTTCCTAAAAGCACATGGAGCAGCACGAACTTAATAAACACAAGAACAATAGGAACACAGCACAACTACTTACTTTTTTGCAGCACTCTCCGGATCTTTCTGTACTGCTCATGTTCTCGTAATTTCAGGTCCGACCACCGCTTCCTGAGCTGATCTTTCGATCGTCGTACCCCAAATTTCCGGTGCAGACTCCTGACCACTTTCGCCATGATCTTGGCCTTTCGGACATTGGGGTTGGGGTAAGGCCCATACTTTCCATCATAGTCGGCCTTCTTCAGGATGTCCACCATCTCCAACATCTCCCCAAAGGACATATTTGAGTCCTTTAATCTCTTTCTGGATCGGGACGTTTCAGGCTCCGGCCTTTCCTCCCCCTCCTCCTCGTTGCTGTACTTAGCACGATCCTGCTGTCTATCCGCCATGTGCTCTTCCTCCACTGCGCCGAACGAAAAGGGGCGGGGAATAGAATAGAAAGAACGTCAGGGGCGGGCGGAGTTATACGCATGCGCAGTGTGTATAAATCGTAACGCGCGCGTCTTACGTACGATCTGTGAGCGGAGGAAGGAGCATCGGAGACGCCGATCGTGTTAACGAAGGTAGGATCTAAACTTGGGCCTATACTGCTTCGAAATGGAAGCCTATATTGTAACAAGATTAGGGGAGTTTGGCCTGACATTAGGGTTTGTCTTGTGTTGTGTCTTGCAGAGAAAATGGATGGTTTCAACGACCACAATTTCCTGCCCCTGTTTATTGACAAGTACAGAGAGCTGCCCTGTCTGTGGCAGGTCAGACACCCCCACTATAACCACAAACAGAAGAGGCAGACAGCGCTGGAGAAACTGCTGGAGTTGGTGAAGCCGGTGGTCCCCACAGCAACCATCCCCTATTTGAAAGCTAAAATTGGTGGCCTGAGGAGCACTTATCTTAGGGAGCGCAAGAAGGTCACAGATTCCCAGAGATCCGGAGCTGCAGCAGATGACGTTTATGTCCCCAGGCTGTGGTACTATGAGAGACTGCGGTTTCTGTCAGACCACACTGAAGTCAGGGAATCCCTCTCCACTCTTCCTTCCACACTTCCTTCCATACCAGCTGAGGCTTCCGATGTCCAACCTGGGCCTTCCAGCCAGGAAGAAGTGGAGGAGCCCAGCTTGAGTCAGGTATAGCATTCTTCTACAGATTTCTGGTCAATAAATAAATGATGTTTACTAGATGTTATTATTGATCACTAATTGCTGATTGAAAAAAGTGCTTTACATATCAATAGACAGTAGTGGGCACCCAAAATTGGGACAAGAATGCAAAATGCTGGGCTCAGAAGGATAGTCTGTTATATTTGTTAACATTGAATTTGCAGCAGTCAGGAGGTGAAAATTGTGTGTGATTGATGAAAACAATACTAAAACTATGTCCCTTTTTCATACACAGGAAGACCTCAGCCAGGAGGAGGCTGTGGAATGTGGCAGTCAGGAGGAGGGGGGGATTATTAGTGTCAGCCAGGAGGAGGCGGGGATTAGTGGCAGCCAGGAGGAGGCGGGGCTAAGTGTCAGCCAAGAGAAGCCAGGGACCAGTCGCAGCCTGACTGAGTCTCAGGTCCCTCCCCTCCGCCTGCCATATAAAAGGGCCAGGAAGGCCACTCCCAGTCCTGTGCAGGATTCAGCGTACAGGCTGATGCAGGAGGCTTCGGCGTCCCTCAGAGCCTTCCCCAGTCCTGAAGAGGCCTTTGCCTGCATGGCTGCCACCAAATTGCAGGGCATGCAGGAGGGCCAACGCAAGATTTCTGAGGACCTGATTTATAAAGTCCTACGTAAGGGGGAGAGTGGGGAACTGACACACAAGACGGATGTCATGGAGAGGGACGATCCTCCTCCTCCTCCTCCTCCTCCTGCTGCCACAACTCCACCACCACAGCCAAAGGCTGGAAGGAAGCGTGGAAGGAAGACCAAAGAGTGATGACCCTGGGTTCAGTCTGGTCTGACAGAAGA
Organism: Aquarana catesbeiana; assembly: GCF_042186555.1. NCBI lineage: Eukaryota > Metazoa > Chordata > Amphibia > Anura > Ranidae > Aquarana > Aquarana catesbeiana. The sequence continues at coordinate 111,818,582 of NC_133324.1, read as the reverse complement.
TGCAGTCTCTCGTATGACCACAGCCTGGGGACATAGATGTCATCTGCTGCTTTCCGGATCTCTGGGACTTCTGGACCAGACTGCCCTCCCTTAGATATGGCCTCCTCAGGCCACCAATTTTGCTTTTAAATAATTGATGTGTGCCCTTGGAGTCCAAGGCTTCGCCCACTTCTGCAGTTTCTCCAGCGTTGCCTCCCTCTTTGTTTATAGTTGTGACCCCTTAATAAAATATTTTTCGGTAAATTCTACTCTCCTGTGTGTGTTTTCATCCAAAAAGGACAGTTTGTTGGTGACGATTCAGATACATTTCTAAAGTACAATGTGAAATTAACAAGGGACAACAACACCAAACAATCTCCTCCTACAGATTAAATAGAACAACATATCAATGGTGTTGTGGGAACTTGTCACAAAAAACACACAAACATTTTCGGGAGTACAAATCAAAATCACCAAAAAAAAAAAAATAAAAAGAGAAACACAAAAAAAGATTCTACATTAAAGTAAAAAAACAAAAAAAAAAAAAATATGTTGTCAGATGTGAGAAATCAAAATATATTGAGGGAATCCCGATAAATAGTAACGAAAAAACTTTGTGAGAAGTGTGTGTGAATATGAGCATCAAAACGACTTAATTCTTGTCACATTATAAAGAAGAAGAGAGTGCGCTGTATTAAACCATTTTGAACATTGCAGCGTGACGAAAGTGCTTTATCCATTACGAACGCTAAGTTTACCAGAACGAGCTGTCCCGTGTCGGAATTTCTTCTGAGCATGCGTGGCACTTTGTGCGTCGGAACAGGCCACACACGGTCGGAATTGACGCGATCGGATTTTGTTGTCGGAAAATTTTATCTCCTGCTGTCCAACTTTGTGTGTCGGAAAATCCGGTGGAAAATGTCCGATGGCGCCCACACACGGTCGGAATTTCCGACAACACGCTCCGATCGGACATTGTCCATCGGAAAATCCGACCGTGTGTACGGGGCATAAGTGTTGTTACCCTTTACCCGTCGTATTAAAAAAAAAAAATACACGAAACCCAAGTTTATCAATTATATAATTTGTGTAAAAGGCCCTCATTGGCTGAACTATAAGTGTTATTACCCTTACCCATCGCGTGTATGTAAAAAAGTGTATGCACACTGCGCAAAATTATAGACGCATTTGAGTGAGCATTTGCCCATTCAAGTTGGTTACGATGACGAACTGCAGTCAGGTCGAGACCCTGATGAAGTCGACAAGCATGCAGATGAGCTTCCCTGAGACGGTTTCTGACAGTTTGTGCAGAAATTCTTTGGTTATGCAAACCGATTGTTGCAGCAGCTGTCCGAGTGGCTGGTCTCAGACGATCTTGGAGGTGAAGATGCTGGATGTGGAGGTCCTGGGCTGGTATGATTACATGTGGTCTGCGGTTGTGAGGCTGGTTGGATGTACTGCCAAATTCTCTGAAACACCTTTGGAGACGGATTATGGTAGAGAAATGTACATTCAATTTAGGGGCAACAGCTCTGGTGGACATTCCTGCAGTCAGCATGCCAATTGCACGCTCCCTCAAAACTTGCGATATCTGTGGCATTGTGCTGTGTGATAAAACTGCACATTTTAGAGTGTTTTTTTATTGTGGCCAGCCTAAGGTACACCTGTGCAATAATCATGCTGTCTAATCAGCATCTTGATATGCCACACCTGTGAGGTAGATGGATTATCTCGGCAAAGGAGAAGTGCTCACTAACACAGATTTAGACAGATTTGTGAACAATATTTGAGAGAAATAGGCCTTTTGTGTACATAGAAAAAGTCGTAGATCTTTGAGTTCAGCTCATGATCAATAGGGGCAAACACAAAAGTTGCGTTTATAATTTTGCTCAGTGTATGTGTCCTTTTCACTGTGTATTTAGTTGCTTAACTGGCATTCAAAAACTTTCATGTCTCACTGTTATGCCCTGTACACACGATAGGATTTCCTGACGGATGTTGGCTGAAACTTGTGTTGCATGCACACGGTCGCACAAATGTTGTCAGAAATTCCGACCGGCAAGAACGCGATGACATACAACACGTACGACGAGCCGAGAAAAATGAAGTTCAATAGCCAGTGCAGCTCTTCTGCTTGATTCCGAGCATGTGTGGAATTTTTTGCGTCGCAATATTGTACACACACGATCGGAATTTCCGACAACAAGCTCACATCGAACATTTGTTGTTGGAAATTTCGATCGTCTGTACGCAGCATTATAGTGATGAAACATAGACCACCCAGTGATGATAAAACAACTCCAACAAATAACCTGTACAATGAAAAATGGTAATGATACATGAGTATTTGCTTGTTTTTTTTTGTTTTTTTTTTTGTTTAATATGTGACAAATGACAGCAAAGCCCATTCTCATGCATAGATAAATGAAATGCTTACAAAGCATATTGTTGCAAATTAATAGTAATAAGATAAGAAAGCAAGCAAGCAAGCAGCCCCCAAGAGCCTATAAACAAACTGCAATGCTGGGAAAAAGGAAATGGAGGACCTGAAGAGAGAACCGCTGATTTCCTTGCAGGAAACTGACACCTAATGAAAAGCAACAAAAACTTTGCTTCTATTTCAGTGTGCACTGTGCTTCCCCGGTGCATGGGAATAGAGAGCTGGGAGCTCCTCCATGGCTCGACGTGTACACAATAGCTGGAGATGGAGCGATTAGAGACTTCATGCAGAGTTTACAAATCATCATATAATAGTAATTGTTGTCCTATACTGTGGGAGAGGTTAGAAGAATAATGCCCAGTAGGTGTGTTGGTTTATTGACAGTGGAATACACTTCCCAGTATAGTTACAAGTCATTACAGTGGAATCCTGCCTATGATCTTTTCCCAAGTGTTGAGTGAATGAGGTTCGCTTTGAGCCTGGCCTCAGTTAGCTTATGTTATCTGAGTAAGTGGGCCAAAGGGCCCCTCGACAGTTCACCCCAACCAGCAGATCCACAAACAGTGAATACCTCTAATACAGTATATTTTTTACTAAGGAAGTGATGTCACACATTAGATATCACCTGTATGACATCACTGCCCCAATAATGAAGTACAGTACTTCCTTATTAGCTTACCTTCTAGTATAGTATATAAGTATATATGATCAGGAACGCAGGCGAATGCAGTTCCGGCTCCTCCAGCACTGAATGGGGTGGCTGTGCTGTGGTGGAGGGTCTGTTCATGTTGATGGATCTATTTTTGCTGGGAGATCTTAAGTTAATAGGGGGGGGGGGGTCTCCTGTTGAGGGAGGGGTCCATTGTTGCAGGCTGCTGGGATATCTACTGTATTGTTACTGGCAGGGTTTAAATGCTTCTGTTGAGTTCTATTGTTGTTGGGGGGATCTATTGTTACTGGTGGGGGATCCTAATGTTGCTGGGGGGGATTTTATGCCACTAGGAGGTCAATTGTTGCTGGGAGGGATCTATAGTATTGTTATATTGGGGGTCTATTGTTGCTGGGGGGAATCTAATCTTGTTTTTTTTTCTATTTCTATCTATTGTTGTTGGTGGGAGTCTTATGCTGCTGGGGGGGGGGGGGCAATTGTTGCTGGGAGGGATCTATTGTTTGAGGGAAGGGTCTGTTGATGCTGGCTGCTGTGAGATGTACGGTATTGTTATATTGGGGGTCTATTGTTGCTGAGGGAATCTATTGTCGTTGGGGGTATTTTGCTACAGGGAATCTATTGTTGCTGGAGGGGATTTATTGTTGCTGTGGGGTCTATTGCTGCTGGATGAACAGGAACATGCTCAGAGGGGGAGACAAGGTGTGACTTGGAAGAGGGGAGTACCTGCTTGTCTCATGTGAGCCCACCATGTCACTGCGGAACACTGTGCATACTGTGCCACTACTGTGGATGCAGAGATGAGAAAGCAAGCCCTCAAAGCCAATATGCAATGGGTGGCATGGTGAATTAAAAAGATACAAAATGATAGTTAAAGAAGTATGAAAACCAAAAATGAAATATAGTGCAGCTTACCAATCATTAAATATGGTGCCTGCATTAGTTTTCTTTATTTTTTTAGGCTTTTTCCCTTCTGTTTTCACCTGGTGATCTAGCCAGTAATACACCTCCTGTATTACAGTACCTTCACTCTGGATGAAGAAGCACAGGGGGCACTTTTGGACAGCAGCATTGTCAGTCCGGGAGAAGGGGGGGCAAATGAACTAGCAGATTTAAATACACCAACTTATTGCAGCCAAACTCCAGCTAACACTTTATAAGCAGTTACAGCAAACTGTTTTATTCCTTTTGGGATATATTTATTATTATTTTATTTCAGGTACTTATATAGCGCTGTCAATTTACGCAGCGCTTTTCATATACATTATACATTCACATCAGTCCCTACACCCTCAAGAAGCTTACAATCTAAGATCCCTAACTCTAAATGTTTTTTGTAATAAATAAATATTGACCATTGTAAGCACCCCTGTCAGTAGTAAATGGTTTGTCTCTTCTCTGCAACTGATACATCTGCAAGAGAGCTTGTTGTTTCGAAAAACAACAGACTTACTGGCCAGATCACCAGATTAAAAAAAAGAAAACGAATGCAGCCTTCACATCTGCAATAAGCTGCAATATAATAAATGTTTGTTTTTATGTTTATTAGTGCTTTAAAGAAAGAAATGTAAAAAATCATTGCCCCATGAGCCCTTCAACACCTGGAATCCCCAGATTCTACAATGTGCCCAGAGATCAGCTGAGGGGCTGGAGAGTGCCAATGCTGTTGTCTCTATAGGGCAGTAGTTAGCTGGTAAGTGCTTACTGACACAGTAAATAAATATTTGCCCAGTGGACCAAGTAATGGCCTCCACTCCAGCAAATGAAATATGATTTTTCAGTACTCATCTATACAAATGTACTTTTCCACATGGGAATTACAACATATAAGGCCTCACTAAAAACTACTCTATAACATATATAAAAGAGGTTTTCAATCACTTGCAGGGTCTTCGTAGAGGGGAGAGGGCACCAGCTGCATGAATAGGAAAGATTGTGCAGAAGATTAAGATGTCTACTAAACATTAGGAGGCCAATGAGAAAGAGCAGCTCTGTGTGCACTGTAAAGTGCACCTGAAATTGACAGATTTGCTCCTCAGGTGTAGATTGTCTCATGCCTCTATTTTATTTTATTTTTTTACTTCAGTGTGTCATTGTCCTGTTAATGTTACCGAATTCCAGGGTCCTGCAGACCATACCCATGTCCTTGCAGACCATACCCATGTCCTTGACCCATGTCCTGGGTCAACTGCTTGTTTTGTCTAGGGATGAGGCGAAAGCTTACACTCACCCGATCCTTCGCTCTATCAGAGAATGGCACCCCCCAACCCCAATCAGGTACACTCATGGTTTCCAACGATGTTAAGATAACTAGTATCAGCCAGGTTGACAGCATCTGTTAAGAGGCCGGAATGCAGCCTGGCCATCTGGTGCCAAGCTGGAAGATGTCCAAGGAGTTGCAACCCTACACTTTCCCTACTGTCCCTATCAGGCAAGGTACCTGTCCCTACTATATCAACTCACATAACCCAAGATGGTTGCCAGGGTCACATGGAGCGGCAGCACCCCATTGGGTGCTTCCCCAGAAAACCATAAAGTACCTATGTTCCTCTTGACTTCCTTTCCTGCTGCGGTGCTGTGCCTGCGATGTAGAAAGTAGACTGCACCTGCCTAAACACTAATTTTGGTCCAGCTTGAAGTATCTTTTTTTTTCCTGATATTCTACTCTTGATCTTTCTCTATAGTTTCCTGGGCATTTCTGGGCTCTACCCTCCACTCTGTGCTGTAAATAAATAGGAGGATGGCTCTGCTCAGAGGGCTTTATGCCGGGGCCTGCATGGGAAGAATTGGGAGGCCAAGCTTGAGAATGTAGCTTTCAGCAACATCTGCAGTGCATTTTAGGAAAGACTTCCTGACCCATGACTCTATATTATATGGACTGTCACCTTTGGGATGTTTTGCACCGGGCAGCCTGGGTCTAGTTTATTAGAAAGGAACTGTCATTGGACTGTCAACTGTATTGTCGAGTTGTACAGTAAAGTCTTACCAACTGTTTCATGCCTGGTCTGAAATTATTCAAAAGGGTGCATTGAAGGTATATGGCATATCAGAAGAACAGGGCCTGAAAAGTACATACGGGTAAAAGAGGAAGGAATGCATGGGTACCACATATGGTTAACTCAGCAGAGGAGTGGACTGAAAGTGCATAGTTGCTACGGGTAAACATGAACTGGTGGGAATGTAATAGCAGCCAGACAGCGAAGAGTGGTACCAGGCATCGGTGACAGGTCCTCCTTTAGCGAGGGGGTTGGTACTCTGGTTCCCTCCCATGGACCGCACCTCTGGCATTCTACCACCCTGCCTCCTGTCATTATCATCCTCACCCCTCCTGTACCCCATCTCTGGCATCTTATCACCTTACCCCCAATCATTATAGGGGAGATATGATCTCTGCTTCTCACACCAATGCTGCCACCATCACCCCAAACTGCATGCTGTCATCCAACCAACTGTACCCTAACAGTCGCATCACGCACCACAATACCAATCAGTAAGTGGTAATAATCTGCAGTAACCTCTAGCAACCAACGAGTGAGCGGTAATGATGTGCAGTAACCTCTAACAACCAATGTGTGAGTGGTAATGATGTGCAATAACCTCTAGCAACCAATAAATGAGCGGTAATATTGTGCAGTAACCTCTAGCAACCAATCATTGAGTGATAATATTGTGCAGTAACCTCTAGCAACCAATGGGTGAGCAGTAATGATGTGCAGTAACCTCTAGCAACCAATCAGTGAGCGGGTAATATATATATGTTTAATGATATTTGATTAAAGAGTAATTGGTTAGAGAACATTCTAGACACTGTGAATTCATAATTCATAGGATTTAAAGCGGGATTCCGGCTGAGAAAAAAAAAATTAAAGTCAACAGCTACAAACACTGTAGCTGCTGACTTTAAATAAGCACACTCACCTGTCCTGCGTCCCCGCGACGTCAGCCGCCCGAGGCCGACTCGTCCCTTGGCTCTCGGGTCCCGGCACCGCCATCCTAACTAAGGGAAACAGGCAGTGGAGCCTTACGGCTTCACTGCCCGTTTCCTACTACGCATGCGCGAGTCGCGCAGCGCTTTGTGAATGGGACGCGATGTGTTGTGGAACACACACAGTTCCCATAACACACCGCGCCCCATTCCCCAGAAGACAACGCGGGGAGGAAAAGACTGAAGATCACCGCGGCGTAGGAAGAGGCAGATTAGGAAGACTGTCTAGCAACAGCCATTTCATGCAAGTTAAAATTTAAAAAAATTTTTCCTCCATTTTTTTAGGTTTTTTTTTATGCATGTTTTTTTTTTTTCAGGGTGAACCTCCACTTTAAGGCTTTTAATATATGTAATTTATACAATTAATTTCTATTGCTTGAATTGTTTTTCCCATTTTGGGCATAAGTGGGGCCTCATGTCTAAGATTTGACTAAGGCCTCACAAAACCTAGAGCCACCTTTGCATGCATGAGAATGTTTTATTCTGAATTTGGAAGATGAATTGCATAGAGTTAGGGCCAGGCAGTGTTTGTTTCCAGTGGATCTCCAAAAAATGATCATTTATCCACCTCTAGTGGTGGGCGCGGGTCAGGAAAACAAAAGAGAATTGTTCATTCATTGTGAAAGAGCTGGTTACAGCTTGTGACAGGGTCATATGGAGAAATGCTGCTGATGTGTAACAATGTGATGCTTCCATTGTGCACATGCTACACATATGAATACCTTGTGCTAGTAACTCTAATATTTATAGAGCATGACAGGCTTTGTGTTCACTGAAATGTGAGTAAAGAGATGAACGGGCTTTTTGCAAAAGCATTGCAAAAAATCTAAGATGATTTAATAACTCACAGCAACCAGAAACCTATCAATTCCGCTCAGCATGATGAAAGATGACTGCTGATCGGTTACTATGGATTACTGTTTGCCTAAAATTGTTTTTTGCCTTATTAGATAAATCTGAAAGTCTATTACATTCAAACTTTAAAGAGAACCAGTCAAAGCTGGTACACACTAATAACTGTGTATTGTAAGCATGACATGATGTAGTTGACAGGACAACAGATTTTGGGTGATCAACACTGATAGTCAGACCCTAGACGTCATCTCACATAGTACAGAAATCTAAATAAGGGGGCAGTTATACATCTTTTATATCCAAGCCTACGTAATTAAAATAATTTCAAAGCCCTTCTCTAGGCTACCCCCTAATTCCACCCATACAACCTGCATTCTTTGAAAAAAGCTCCAAAAAAAACTAAGCTCCTTTTGTATTGTTAAGTGATCCTCTGCAGCGTCTCTTCTGAGAATAAGGGCCAGCAAACCCCTGCTGGTTGCCGAGTGGTCTTGTTGCTGCCCCTTGTCATGATGTCATCTTGCTACTACTGCTGGAAGTCTTCAGAACCCTGCCTTTGGCCATCAAGAGGTTGATTTACTAAAATTGGAGAGTGCAAAATCTTGTGCAGCTCTGCATAGAAAAGTAATGTCAGTGGACACCAGAAGAAAAGCTATCCCATATTGCAGTCTAGAAAAAATAAGGTTTGAACCTTTTTGATTTATGTGATGATATTGGACTCTGTCATTTCTATCTTTTTGAACTGTAACAAAAACCACCCTCCCTCACAACAACCATCTTCCCTGAACAAGAACCACACCACCCTCACAGATGTCTAGGTAGTAGACAGAGTACCAATAAGGTTGAAAAAAGGTTTATTATACAAACATTATTTTGTATAATTGTTAATTGTCTTATTGTATATTTTATAATACCCAGGATAAACATACCATGGTTGGTATATAGACCCAGCCTAATCGAATGTATTAGTGTAACAACGAGTCACCAACCAGGGGAGAAGATGTGTCTGCACCTTCATCACCGTTCTATTACAGATGCAAATTCAGACTTGTGTACCCACCTTTATCTCCATATTGGTATCTTAAAACAAGTGACAGTACCAAATTGCCCTGCTCTTATCACATGACACAGGCCTTACCATGTTACCTTACTCCCTTTGCATTCATGAAAAAGTCAGGACACCACCTCCGCATCCCTATGCCAGCAGCCCAGCATCAAGGGAAACATCATCCCAGTTTCCCAAATCTGACATTTTGCTTTAAGGAGGACTTCCATCCGGCAGATGTATGAAACCTACTGTACTTACTGGAAGCTTTTGTTTGTGGGTTAGCCGGTTTCTAAACTGAACAAAAAAAAACCCCTTCAAGTCATCCAGACCCACCCCGCTCACCTATCTATCTATCCATCAAGCCTTATCTTGTAAGTTTGAGTTTCAATCCTGTGTATAAAAACTTCAAGTAATTCCCCATCATAAAATGACCCGTACATTATACATTGTACGGGTCATTTTATGATGAGAGAGTTACTAGAAGTTCATACATAGGATTGAAACTCAAACTTCTACCATAACTCTTGTATTGTAACTGTATTGTCTCCCTTTTGTATTGTAAAGCGCTGCATAAACCGTTGGCGCTATATAAATCCTGTATAGTAATAATAATAACCGTCCATTTTTTTTTATCTGGGGAGCAGAGAGGGCTAAGTACCTGTAGTTGCTGTCTGTCTTATTAGTTCATATTCAATATCAGATATTGCAAAAATACAATCCAAGGAAGCACCTGCCATTCATTTGGTGTTTCTCAAGCAATACTCATACCGTGTTCTCAGATTTAGAGGGATGCCAGGGCTTATTGTTTCCAACACTATAGGTAAGAATGTGATTATGCCTTGTGTTTTTTATACCCAAATTTGACTTTCATGATTAGGGTTCAAAAGAATCTGCAATACAGTTTGCCAAAATCATGAAAGTGTATGTACACTCCAAAAATGAATTACACTAGATTAACCAATTAAGGACCAGAAGGATTTACCCACTTCCTGACCAGGCCATTTTTTTGCAATGCAGCACTGTGTCGCTTTAACTGACAGTTGCGCAGTGGTGCGACGTTGTACCCAAACAAAATTGATGTCCTTGTTTACCCCACAAATAGAGCTTTCTTTTGGTGGTATTTGATCACCTCTGTGGTTTTTATTTTTTGCACTATAAACAATTAACTTTTTGCTATAATTTTTTATTAACTTTTTGCTATAATAAAAATCAAAAAGAAAATGTAAAAAAAAAAAATGTCTTCATCAGTTTAGGCCAATATGTATTCTTCTACATATTTTTGGTAAAAAAATCACAATAAGAGTATATTGATTGGTTTGCGCAAAAGTTATAGCGTCTACAAAATAGGGAATAGATTTATGGCATTTTTATTTATTTATTTTACTAGTAATGGCGGCGATCAGTGATTTTTAGCAGAACTGCGACATTGCGGCGGAAAGATTGGACACCTAACTGACATTTTTTACAGTTTTTTGGGAACCAGTGACATTACTACAGTAATCGGTGCTAAAAATATGCACTGTTATTGTACTAATGACACTGGCAGGGAAGGGGTTAACATCAGGGGCGATCAAGGGGTTAAATGTGTTCCCTCACTGTGTGTTCTAACTGTATGGGGGACAGAAAGACAGGATCTGTGTGATCTCCCCTGTCAGAACAGAAATTTGCCTTGTTTACACAGGCAGATCCCCGTTCTGGCACTGCGGGGGAACGATCGTGGGTGGCCAGTGAACATCGAGTCCGCCAAATCGGCTGACTGGCTTCCCCGCTGGCCAATGGGAGCGCGTCTCAAACGGCGCACGTGCGCCCATAAAAGCGGGATCCCACGCCGACGTACACCTACGGCAATTCACGGGATCGTGCCACCTTTGCACAGTATAATGATGGTGGCTGGCCAGCAAGCGGTTAAATATACCATTTTTATATATATATTAATAAGTCATCCAAACTGAATCAATAGATTATTTTCTCACAAGACATCAAAGTGATCATTACAGGTCTTCTTTATTTTTTTATTGTGCTGTTTTATTTCTTCCACTTCCATTCCAGTTTTTGTTGCTGGCTTCTTATTCTTGTGGATAGTTCATTTATTACTTACTTTCTCAGGATAATTAATCCCTGGCATTATGCTTCAAAGTTGGGAAATGACTTCCTACCCTGCAGATCTCAGCTAGGAGCATTTCATACAAGGGCTCCCTCCTTTTATTGTCTCTGCTGTGCATTTAGAAGAGCTTTATGGAACATTACTCATCATATAAAATACATCTGGAACATCTGCCAATTTGCTACCAGGTATATTATGTTAATACAATACAAAACATGATTTCTGGAATTAACATACATTCATTTAATAAAGCTTTCAGTTCTTCAAAGTGGTTGTAAACCCTGGTACACCACTTTTACCAACAGGTAAGCCTATAATAAGGCTTACCTGTAGGTACCGCGAATATCTCCTAAACTTGCACAGTTTAGGGGATTTTCACTGTATCCGCATGTGCTGACGTCATCGGCACATGCGCGCTGAAGAAACGGCTCGCTTGTGCTGTTTAAACAGTAGCCGCGCTGTGACCGGCGGCTCCCGTGCGCATGCGTGGGAGTGACGTCATCGCGGCTCCAGCCAATCACAGAGTCTGGGCCCGTGAACCCGGAAATAACTCCAGGAGACATGTCACTGATCACAGCGGTGTGCAGGGCAGCTGCAACAGCTTCGGTCTAAGGTAAGTGTTTCAAAATGAACTAGTATGCGATGCATATCAGCTCATTATGCCTTGCAGTTTTTTTGTTTGTTATTTGGAGTTTACAACCACTTTAACGCTATCACCATGAATTAGCATTTGCTAATTCAATTTTTTTCAGTAATGTACTTTGAAAATGAAATATTCGATGTGCCGGTTGTTCACACTCTCACGTAGCCTCTTTAGTGCTAATGAAGTATTATAGGATGAGAAGAGGTGGGATCGGCATTCATTCTTAAGGCTTTAGTTCAGTGCTTGATAAGTATTCAGAGGCAATGCACTAAATCTGTGCTAACATGTACAATAGCTCCACAGTTGAAAATGTATGACACTTGAATATGTTTTTGGAAAAATATATTTTACAGTTCCAGGATTGTTATGGATAAGATTGTATCAAGTGATTTACTAACTGTACTCTCCAAATAGAAAACGTCATAATAGGGACTTTGTGAGCTGTTGGGCTTATCGAATAACAAACAACCAATAACAGTCGTGTCCTATGACAGCAATCAGAAACCAGCTCTTACTAGTGCTTCTTTTCTAAATGGCTGAAAGTGGCAGATATCAAAGAAGAGGCATAATGTTAGTAGTGATTTAAAGTGGAACTTTATATTTTTAAGTACAATACATTTTTTATAAAAAAATTTGAAACATATTAATATTAGCAGGTTATTGAATCATGCGCTTGGACGCTTGTTGTATGCAGAGAATACTTTACTTTCATGGAGAAATATATTACATGCCTTTTAACATGGACAGGAAGAGAACAACAAACAAGTACACACTTACTATAGATACGGAATGTACATCCTGTTATTACTTTGTACCATAGAATGCACACTATCATACTGCAGTGCCACCTGCTGGTATAGACAAGTATAATGCATATATATACATAGTTCACATTATAGAAACAGCACTACTTGCTGTTGCTTCTTTCAAGACTTTACTCCCACCAACATTGATTATTTTTTAATCCTTATGATTTTAGCATTAGTAAATAGATAGAAATGTATATCATATTTACTCGTTTTAAACTTTTTTTTTACATTTCTTCAGTTACTTCCTGGTTTCTTGCCTAGGCAAATTATGTCATACATCCCAGGAGCCTTCAGGAGGGGAGGAGAAGTTTTCTCAGCTAAGCACACCCTCCCGCATGCATGCTTGAGCTAAGGGCCAATAGCATCAAGGAAGTAAATGCTATATTAATCATTTGCCCTTACTCAAGATGCCCAAGGCCAGAAATGCTAGGGGGTGGATTTACAAAGTGATTTCCCAACAAAAAGAAGCATAGAGACATGGATGTATTTGGGGAGGGGGGGTGCACATTAAAAATGTATTAAATACTGGAAAAAGCCAGCTGTTTGTGGAGCTGAAGAGCATCCTAACGACTCTCATGATTAATGAGATGACTAGTATCCTCCACGACTCCCATGCTAAATTTCTCAAGGTGAAAGTGTGGGGCCCGTGGTGGTTTTATGCTCTTCCAACTTTGTACCCGACCAGCATGGGTCTCTCGAACTGACCTCCTCTTCCCCCTGGCCTGGGGGAATCTTTTTCTTCCCTATTCTGCACCTCCTTTTCCTCCTTTTCTGTTTTCTCCTGTTGCCTCCTGTTTGCCTCTTTGCCATCTGCCCCCCCCCCCCCTTTTTTTCCTTCTCTCTTCCCCTCCCTTTTTCTTTGTATGAGTTTGGTTTGAGTTTTATTTTCCCCAAATTTTGTGGACTGCTCCACACCCCAACCCCTGAGCAATTTAGCTCAGACACCCAGTGTTGTCCCTGGCCTTGGCCGGAGGGTTATTGTTGTTCGACAGTTCATTAGGCAAAACATGTTCTAACTGTGTATTCTTATGCTGCATCATGTCATTCTTACTGCTTATATCCCCTGCCCGGGATTATTACAGCTATATTTGTTTTTCTTATATTTCAATAAAAATGTTGTACCAGAATTTTTTTTTAATTAAATAGTGTTTTTGGTCTGTGGTGCTCGGATGCAGTGAAGATCCGCTTTAAAGCGTAAGTTTAGGTACTTTTTTTTGTTTTTAGTGCCAGCTGTCCTAGTTGAATTCCAGTAATGCTGGGGTTAATATGAGCACTGGACCTATCACAGGCACTTTTCAAGATCCGCTGACTATACTGACCCCCTCTACCCCCTCTTCCATTTATAGATGTGTATTACAGCTCTCATAAATGAAAAGTGCTCTACGAATGGAGGCAGACCTTTCATGTATCCTCCTGTCCTCCATTCCTAGATTGCTTTTCATTGATGAAAGCTATGGTACAGCTCTTAGGAATAAAGGAGAGGGTGAAATGGACAGGCATAGTCAGTACTCTTGACAAGTGCCTGTGACAGTTCTAGAACTTGTATTAACCCCTGCAGCATCGCAAATTAAGGCTGCAGGGGTATGGGGGGGGGGGGGATAAGAACACTAGATTTCAACAGCACCAGTACAAGGGACACTTCTCGTTAAATGTAAGCAGATTTTAAAAAAATACCTGAGCTTAATCTTTACACTATGCATTTCAGCACCCCCAGTCCTCCCTTCTAGTCTTATACTTAACTGTCCATGATCTGGTGAGATATCTCTGCCTTGACCGCCCAACCACTTGTCAAAATCTTCCCAGCTGTGAATGTGCTTTATAATCCCATTCATTCCTATAAACTTTTGAGCATCAATGATTTCTCGCTGGATATGGGACAGGTGAGTATAAGACTGTGAGTGGGGGTAGAGGTTCTTTAGTATATGTTTAACTTCACCAAGGGTTTCATTCAAATAAATAGATAAGTTGCCAAGCACTCCATTGCAGCATTCACCTTCTCGCAGGTGCTGTCCTTCACTGACTCTCTGCACCATCATCCAATGCCAGTCCTCTTCCACTGTGATTGGCACCCGACATTATTCTAGCCATTTCTTGTGAGCCCCCCAGGAAGTCATACTGGCCTGGGAGAATGTTGCAGAGAATGGAGTTCTTGTAACTACTTCTGTATCATTCAAAATCACCCATTGATGGGGAGAAAAGAAGAGAACTCTGCTCGTCACCTGACCAGACAGAAGACAGCTAGAAAAAGTGATTATATACATGCGTATATGAAAGGAGGACAGAACGGGTGGGACTTTAAATGAAGCATGTAGTTAATGAATAAGTCAAAGTTTATTATATGACAGTATATTACAAGGAAAGATTGTTAAAACATGTTAGTGATAACAGTGGTTTGTATCCCAATACAGTTAATATATATACAGTCATATGAAACCTAAATGATACAGAACAGTAGAAGGAATAGTGGGTAGATAGCCCACCACCCTCTCTGTAGAGCATCAGATATCAATAAACTTAGTAATTGGGTACAATTACATATAAAATGGGATCCTAAACATATGATAAAGATAAGCAGATAACCATATAACACCTATACACATGTAATAAAAGGTAGAAACATGGCAGGAGGAAATCTCAACGCGTTTTGTGAATTAATTCACTCTTCAGGAGCAGGCACGTGAAGTAAATCTGTAATGATAAAAGTAACTTGCTATAAGGTCTGGCAGTTGTCCTAAGCATGTACTGGGGATACCCACTAGCTCAATACTCACAATACTTACAAGAACAACTGTGTATTTAGGATGGGACACTATGGCCTGGGGACCCCAAAGAGCATCTTTTCCGGGAGCTGTGGGAGTGTGAATTGCATAGTGGTCCAGTATAGGGCTGTGTCCAGGATATGGCATCCAAAGAAGGGGGATCCCAATAGAACCCATGGGTGTTGACAAAGCAGACATGCAGGGGCTTCTGTGAAAAATATATTGATAAGTGTATTTATAAATGTGTTAATCCTGTATATGAAAGTGAGGAAGGGCACGTGCAAAAAGGTAGTGATAAACAATTAAAACCAAACAAAGAAAGGCAGAAGTGGAACCATACAAAGAAAGATAGAAGAAACTATACCACCAAGGAAACTTGTTAAGCTTGTACTAATATATATCAAGGAGCTCATGGTGGTAACCATGTACTCAGGTGCTACCTGGTGCTGGTCCATGGAGGACTGAAGTCCAAAGTAGTGCATTTAGCCAAAGGAGGGGAAAATAATTAAACGGTGAAGGACGCAGGCGTCCAGGAGTAAGGCTTGCATGGACCTATCTGTGGTACACTCCCAATGCCACGTAAGCGTGCGGTGTAGGAGGAAGGCGTCCTCACCCGGGCGGCTAAACCGATCAGCGTTTGGCGCCAATAGATTCCTCCCATGTGGCCACAGATGTAAATAGCGTCGGTGGGGTGGCGTCATGAATCCCGACGCCGCCCATCTAGCGCAAGAGGGGCGAGGTGTCGATGTGTACCACGTAGGCATCGGCCCACCCCAAAGCAGGAGGAGATGGGATTGCCCGCGGTACGACAATAATAAAAGCAATGTAAGGTAACTTAAACTGCTGTTATCAGACCAGATTAAGCACACAACTGGATGCTTCCATCCCTGTTGAACATGAGAAAAAGGAGAAAAAGGAGGGTTGGAGTTTGGGACTGGCAAACAATTGGAGCTTGCGGCTTATACTCAGCCAGGGCATTTAACCTGAGGGGAAGTCTGATGACAGTTCCTGGATTTAACTCACTTCTGACAGGAAGATTCCAACAACATCCAAGGGGTCTCATACGATTGGGAGGTTACCTCACCTCTCAGCGGTCAGTATAGCCTAAATCCAGCTGTGTCCAGGGCCGGGACAAGGGGTGGGCAGAAGGGACGGCTGCCCTGGGCACTGTGGTATCATGTGAGGTTGGGGGGGGATTTGTGTTCTAGGAGCTGAAATTGAGGGGGGGGTGCTAGGAATGGTGATTTGTGTTGGAGGGAGATGGGTGGGAAGATGATTTGTTCTAGGAGGGGGATTTGGGGGGTTTGTGCTAGAGGAGGTGATATGGTACGGGGGGGAGAGAATTTGTGCTAGGCAGGGAAATTTTTTGGGGGAGGGGCAATTTGTGCTACTAGGTATTTGTGCTAGGAGGGGTAATTTGGCGGGGGGTCTGTGCTAGTAGGGGGGATTGAGGGGAAGAATTTGTGCTGGAAGGGGTTATTCGAAGTGGAGGGGAGAGGATTTGTGCTCAAGGGGAAATTTGAGGGGTAGAGAAATTGTGCTGGGAGGGGTGTTTTTTTTGTGGTGGGGGGTTGTACTTGGGGTATTTGGAGAGAGAGAGAGGATTTGTACTCGGAGGGGGATGGGGGCAACGATTTGTGCTGGCAGGGGGTACTTCAGTAGGGGGTCAGATTTGTACTGTGTAGAGGGGGAATTTATGCTTGGGGGTAAACATGCAGATAAGTGTTCAATTTTTTTTGTTTGGGGGGGGATTTTTCCTGACACACTGGGGGGGGGGGGGTGCAGTTTGGTATGTTTGCCCTGGGCTCTAGATGACCTTATCCCGGCACTGGCTGTGTCCCCAGTGAAGATATTTCCAATCAATTTATGTCCAGCTGATACCTCAGGTGCATTACCTGTGACCACTATAATTTTTATCATAGGTGTATTTTAAATGATAGAGGCAGAATATCAACCAAAAAGCCAGAAAAAACAGATGATACAAATGTTATAAATTGAGTTGCAGTTCAATGAGTAAATAAGTATTTGATCCCCTGCTAACCAACAATAATTCTGTAATTCTGGCTCCCATAGACTGGCTACAGTATGTGCTCATGTGGTACACAGATTAGTCCTGTCAATTTAAGATGGTGCTCCTAATGACAACTCGTTATGTATATAAAAGACACCTGTCCACAGAATCTCTTTCTTCCATTCAAACCTCACCATCATGAGCAAGACCAAAGGGCTGTCAAAGGATGTCAGGGACAAGATTGTAAAAATGGGGAAAAACAAGAGAAAAAAAGAAGTTTCTCTAAAGAGGGTCAACAGAGAACACTCATGTGAATACAAAACCAGCTTTATTATTTACCAAAAATTAAACCATTTAGTAGTACAAAAAGTGAACAATTAGCAATATGGACAGACGGTTATCACAAACCTATTAAAAGTTGGACAACGTTGTCACAGGGGGTATATTTTAAAAACAAATGGGAGCCGCGGCTACACACCCACTCATACACATCATGCACACTCGATCATAAGGTATATTCGATAAATAGCAGTCCTGCATAGTGGGGATGGCAATTATAGATGAAAGATATTCCTAATATAGAGTATCCAGTTGAGCAGGAACAGTCCTATATCATTAGTATAGATATGATGTAAAGGGGTGGATGATCTGACTATCCAGTAAATTATTGAATGTAGACCATAGATGGAGCGATCTCTCAAGGGATCATTACTCACAGTGATTGTATAGACCACAGCTGATAGGTAGGTAGCGAGCGCTTTTCAAATTGCAGCAACAGAGAAATGTAGAATCATCTACATAGGCAGCAGAATGAATGTCCATGGAGATAACATTAAGGAAACACAAGAAAAAGCTGACATACGTTTTAGAAGTGCTGAGTGGAATGGAAGGATCTCACTGACCGCACTGTATCCGTCATCAGACTGTGATGGTCCTTGGTGTTGAAATCTCTCTGTGGACAGAGGCTTCTTTATAGCTCACTAACAGTGTAGATTAGTGAGGAGCCGTCCCTCACTCTGGAGCCGCTGAGGCCGTTGTTGCTATATGGTGCGTGGCTGCAAGAGATAGCTGGCATCAGCTGTTGAATCAGCTGTTAGGTCCGTGTGAGGATAGATCAGATCAAGTTGCGCGCGGCTCCGAAGGGCGTGCTGACGTCACACCGCTGACGCGTTTCACCAGCCAATGGACGCTGGTTTCCTCAGAGCTAGGAGGGGTCAAGTGTGGTGAACTTAAATAGATGGTGGAAACTGCAAGTGCTGCTTGTATCCACTAGATTGTAGACCTGCACAAGGCTGGAATGAGCTACAAGACTCTCACCAAGAAGCTTGGTGAGAAGGAGACAACTGCTGGAGCAATTATTCTCAAATGGAAGAAATACAAAATAACCATCAATCGCCCTCGTTCTGGAGCTCCATGCAAGATTTCGCCTCATGGGGTAAGGATAATCATGAGAAAAGTGAGGGATCAGCCCAGAACTACATGGAAGGAGCTTGTGAATGATCTCACGGCAGTTGGGACCACAGTCACCAAACAAATCATTCGTAACACAATATGCCACCATGGATTGAAATCCTGCAGTGCCCGCAAGGTCCCCCTCCTCAAGAAGGCACATGTACAGGCCCATCTGAAGTTTGCCAATGTACATCTAAATGATTCAGAGAAGGATTGGGAGAAAGTGCTGTGGTTAGATGAGATCAAAATTGAGCTCTTTGGCATTAACTCGACTTGCCGTGTTTGGAGGACGAAAAATGCTGACTATGGCCCTAAGAACACCCTCCCTACAGTCAAGCACGGAGGTGGAAACATTATGCTTTGGATCTGTTTCTCTGCTAAATGTACAGACCGACTTTGCCCCATTGAGGGGCCAATGGATGGAGCCATGTATTGTATAATCTTGGATGAGAACCTTCTTGCCTCTGCCAGAATGGGTCATGAATGGGTCTTCCAGCATGACAATGACCCAACACATACCGCCAAGGCAACAAAGGAGTGGCTCAAGAAGAAGCACATTAGGGTCATGGAGTGGCCTATCCCGTCTCCAGACCTTAATCCTATAGAAAATGTATGGGGGGAGCTGAAACTTTGAGTTGCCAAGCAACAGCCAAGAAACCTTAAGGATTTAGAGAAGATCTGTAAAGTAGAGTGGACCAAAATCCCTCCTGAGATGTGTGCAAACCTGGTAACCAACTACAAGAAACGTCTCACCTCTGTGTTTGCCAACATAGGTTTCTCCACCAAGTACGAAGTCATGTTTTACTTATTGTACTCATTAAACTGCAACTCAATTTATAACATTTGTATCATTGTTTTGATATGTGTCTCTATCATTTAAAATACACCTATGATAAAAAATTGTAGACCCTTAATTTCTTTGTAAGTCAGCAAACTTACAAAATCTGCAGGGGATCAAATAATTTTTTTCCCCACTGTATATGTGAATTGAAGGCGTTGATTGAACTGGTGAACAAAATTGCACTGAACTTCTATTAAAAAGTGCAGGGAACCTACGGCCAGACATGTGGACTGAGCTATAAGTTGGGCTTTAAGATGCAGACTTATATAATTACCTCTTAAAGAGATTTATAGCCCTTATTTGTAAACCAACAGCATGTTATGTAGCACCTTATGATGCATATCAAAATACAGACATTCATTTTAGTTACAGGCAAAATCCCTACCATGTGCATACAAGCAAACTCCACGGCAAGTTTAATTAGAAGATGAATAAACTGGCAGGGTATCAAAAATTGCAGGAGAAAGTAGGAGAACCCATTGCAAATCTATGGAGACATTGGAAGAGCATAGAAACTCGATGGTGATGGTACTTAGAATTATCAGTCTACAAGTGAATGCTGCTTGAAATATGCGTCAGCCCTCTGAAATGCATAGACCTATGCCCCGTACACACGAGCGTTTTTTTTTCCCAACGGAATTCCGCTCAAGCTTGGCTTGCATACACGCGGTCACACAAAAGTTCTCTGAACTTTCGACCGTCAAGAACACGGTAATGTACAACACTACAAGGAGCCGAGAAAATGAAGTTCAATGCTTCCGAGCATGCGTCGAATTGTTTCCGAGCATGCGTAGTAATTTTGCGCGTCGGAATTGCTACAGACGATCGGAATCTCCGATTGGAACTTTTTCCGACCGAAAAATAGAGAACCTGCTCTCAATCTTTTGCTGGCGGGAATTCCGCCAGCAAAAGTCCGATAGAGCTTACACACGGTCGGAATTTCCGACCAAAAGCTCACACCGGACTCTTGCTGGCGGAATTTCTGATCGTGTGTACGGGGCATTACTTTAGAGGCTTGTCCTTTCCATCTGATGAATGCAGCTAGTTCATACTGCAGCTGCATTCCTGACCCCAATCATTAGGACTGGAATTTGGATCAGAACATTCAGCAAGAGCCCGATAAATGGTGCTTGCACCCTGACCTACCTTGCTGCTTCTACCTGCCTCCTTGCCAGACCTTCTGCTTGTTTCTTAACTATGCTTGTCTGCTGTCTATTTTTATTGCACTGTGGAAGACTGTTGGAACTATACAAGCAATGCCGAGTTTCAATATTAATGCTACAGTGCAACATCTGCACCATCACAAGCTCTGGAAAAAAACAGACACTGCTGGAGCCTGCACCTTCTGAGATCTGCTAGTGACACACCTCATTTCATGAGTCCTTGAGCCCTTGGTAGGTGCTGCAAGGCAACGGTCCTAACTACTGAGCCACCATGCAGCTTCTGCTAAGCCTATTGATAGTTAAAACATAAGGATGCTAATTCCTGCAGAAACTACCATTGGTTCTAGGGAGACATTATCACCAACATCTATTAGCTAGGGTTCTACATGCCCACAAGCCAATTCACACCACAGGAAGTAATTGCCATGAGTAATGATTTGTCTATTCATCGTTGACGTATGTGTTCTGATCAGCAGTTCTTTCAATGACCAGGAACATTCTAAAGTATGAATAGTGTAATAAGGGGAAACATTTCTTGAGATGCCTGTCTAGCTATTTAGACTCTGGGTGGCTGATTGGTTGCTCTAAGCAACAAGAAAGTTTTAGCACTTTTTTGATATAGTAGGCCCAAAGCATTCTGAGAGCTCCCATTCCTGACTGGTCAGTGTCTACAGCATGCATATTATCAATGTTACAAAGGGTTATTACAGGCAATTTTTATTTAATTCAAATAATAAAGATGTTATACTCACCTGCACTGTGCAATAGTCTGCACAGAGCAACCCCAAACCTCCTCTTCTAGGGTCCCCTGCAGGCGTTCTTGGCTTCTCCTCTTTTCCGTGTGCCTCCATAGCAAGCCGTTGGTTCCTACTGCTGCCCAAATCCCTGAGTGAAGAGGAAGAGAGGGGGAGAAGAGATCCAGGCATGCACAGCGCTGGATCGATTAAGGTAAATATTTAGGGCGGCAGGGGTGGACAAAAAGCATATTGATGGTTAAAATGTTAAATGATATGTTTATTTCCAGCTTGTATTTCAATTATTTCCATCCTACTCCTATTAATCGGAAGAATTTTGAAGTTTGTAAACACATTTACTTCCTTGAATTCTGTGACTTGTAGTACCTATGCCCTGTGGGTAGGCACTGCTGTTTCACACATTTCACAGAGCCTGTGTTCTGTCAAAAGAGCCAACTTGTCAAAATCTCCAGTTACGTCACTTCCAATTTAACTCCAGCAACCGTAATTGCAGATTTTGACGAAGTGCCTCTTTTCACAGAACACAGCCACCATATACACTACAGTAGACAATTTAATGAGTGGCCGTTGTTAGTCTGCCCGCTAGTAACCAACAAGATAGCTGCCTCCAAGGAGGCGACAACATTTTTACCACTTAGCCTTTGCTGTATTAAAACAGCCAACTCGTCATCTACTGTAGTATATACACTGACTGTGTTCTGTGAAAAGAGGCATGTGGTTGAAATCTGCAATTACTGTTGCTGGAGATAAACCGGAAGTGATGTAACTGGAGATTTTGACGAGTTAGCTCTTTTGACAGAACACTTGCAGTCAGCAAGGTACCATGGGATATGTAGTTCTTAGAAATTGAAAGTAAACAGCAGAGGAGAAGTTGAAAAACATGCAGGGAATCCAAGAAAATGTGGAAAGAGATGGCCAGCAGACAGGCAGCACTCACAACATGAACACAGATTTTTTTTTAAGTAAGCTTATATTGGATTGTCAATAATAACCATTGTTTATATTGTTATTGCAATGCTGATGTTATAAAATGAAAAAGTGTATGCTGTGACCTTAGGTCTCATTTAATAAAGCAGGTTGTCAGTTAATTCAAAAGTAATCAGGACATTTTTATTTGTTTTTTTAATACAATAACAACTTGTTAAGTGTGCCAATAAAAGTTTGAACATACATAAATTTATTTAGGTTCCTTCCTCAACATTTGTGCTTTGCTACTTCTTTAGCTTCAGTTTACCAAAACAGATGCCGAATGCCCAAGTTCATGAGAGGAAAATAAATGACGAACAGAATTATACTCAATATTTCTACAAAGAAATCTAAAAATATAGAGACGTTCTATTTTTGTTAATGTTAGCAGACTTGTTTTACATTCTGAGGATGACTATACAGTTGCTATTTCATTTAGCTATGTGATGCAGAATACAGGATTTAGTTAGAAAAAAAGCTCATTCAGTCTATTCATGTCTATTGGCCTTCCCATTGTAGGATGAAGACATTTGCAACCAAGTTCAAAATGCACCGGTAGGCGGCATTCAGACTCTTGCGGTGTATTCCTGCACGTTAATGAGGAGTATTTTGCACTTTATTGTGCACTGCGTAAGACAGTGCATTCATTTTGAATAGGTTGCCTACACACTACAATGCAGTATTTGCATGCAGCATTTTTTTTAGGCAGAGCACTACATTGCAAAGATGGTTCACATTTGTGCAATGTGATATGCGAAAAAGCATGTGCATTGTTGTACGCTGGTTAGGTAAATGGGGAGTTTTAAGAGTTGCTGCAATTCAAGGTAAGATATGTGTTTTACTGTAGGATGTAATATCACAAAACTACATTATGGATCCATCCTTTATTGAACATTTTCTGAACCTTTACCTTCTGAAGGGTTTGATCAGTGGTATTTTGTGGACTGATATACAGGGTGGATTTACTTCCCTTTCTGATTTGCTGCAGCTTGTAAGCCTCACACTAAGCACCGTAACTCCACGCATGGAGGATATGGAGAAAAATGAAGGTTGCCATAATTAAACATCCTTCTGAAAATGCCAGGTGCCTAGTTTTTTTTTGGCCTCAATACTTTCTGAGTCACTGACTCAGAGCAAGCATGCATCTAATAAAGTCAAAGGAAAGTCAGAACTCCTTTGCCGCATACTTGTTCCAGGTCAGTGACCCAAAATAGTGGTTTTGAGCCAGTATATAAGACAGGCCACAAGTATTCTGAAAAAGGACAGTTCAGCAATGACAGTTTAGTTAACATTCCGACCCACCTGACACTCTGGGTTTAGACATCTTCCACAACACCTTTAAATGACACGTTACTTAAGTCAAATATGTTTATAGTATATAAACTTTTACTGGAGTAAGTGATGTGGTATTGAAAAACAGAAAGGGGGAATTGGTCGTCGAGTGCTGGATAACAGCCCAGACTCAGAAGAATAATTCCCCTAAAAGGCAGCTTAAAACAGTACAACAGCACATAAAAACACAATTTACATATATGTACAATGAATTACCACTTGAAGCATAACCTGTAATGGCAGTAAAAGGTTAGCTACCTTTGTATCCTAATGAGAGATCAGATGAAATAGGAGACAGAGTAGGGCCCTTTGTATGGTAATAACAGCAGTGTCCAAGATACAGGCCTGATAGGCAGTTGGAGCTCATTATATTGTAGCCGATAAGGCACAGTGGTACGGTAATAGCCGAGGGACTTAAACAAGCTAGTAATACTCCTTGAAGTGGTTTTAAGTAAAGGTGTCTATGTACAGTGTTCCAAACAGTACAGCAATAAAGTGTTCCCAAGGAAAAGGTGTCTGTACACAGTGTTCAGGTATAGTAGCAAAGAAGGGTTGCAAAGGATGGGCAATTGCCCTCTCGCCAATGACCAGACCGGCCTACACCTTACAGACAGCGATCCTGGAACAACCAGTGATGACCCACGGCTAATTGATGCAGGCGACCGTAGTGTAGATCTGCTGGGTAGGTGCCGTGTGAATGTCCGACGAACAGCAGGCAGGCTTAAGCCCTCGGGATCCGGATTGGAATCACTCGTTCACAGCGTGGTAGGCCGCAGCCTCTGACCTCCCACACAGGGAGATGTGCGTACAGCAAGGCCCAGGAAAGAGAGAGAGTGGCACGGATCTCCGCACCCTTTTACAGTTCCTCCCAGGAGTCTCTTCGGGTTGTAGCAAGGATCCCTGGGATGTGTGGTTCAGATGTTATATCACGCAAAGGAAACGCCGATCTGAAAGTCTACTAATACCACAATCCTTTCTGGTTGGGTTCACAGATGTGATGACAGTCACTGGCGCCCAGCACTAGAGGGATTTGTCTATAGGTAAAGAATGATTGGGAATTGTACCATGTAATGACTGTAGTGCACATCACTACACATAGATTATGCAATTTTCTTTCCTTATACCACAGGTTAGCACTATTATGTTCTACCAGTAAGGGGCATGGGGAGCCTTCAGGGCTAACAGAACACAATTGTTACTGTTAGTAGCTATAGCTGCCGGCACACATGGGAGTAAGTCACATATGTGCAAGTCACAAGCAAGTCTCAAGTCTTAACCTTCAAGTCACAAGCAAGTCCCAAGTTACTGTGGCGAAAAGCAAGCAAGTCAAATTGAGTCCCTGCTAGAAGTCAAGCAAGTCAAGTCATTTATTTTGGTCAAGTCACAAATTAAGTCAAAATACTGATCTACCCTATTTCCACCTTTAAATGAGTAAAAAGTCAGTTTTCAGGAAAGGTTTTGTTTTATTTTCAACATTAACAAAACTGCTTAGTGCTTTTTTCTTGGTATATTAAAGAAACACTTTGAATGCCCAAACAGCAGACAAGGAGCAGAACACTCAGCAATTAAATGGCCAACAATCCTGAAAAAATGTAGTCCTTGCTGAGGGGGAAAATAACTAAGCTCAAAGTTTGAACTTGACACAATGCCAACATCTGGACACTTGAATGGTGATGAGAATAGCCACTTAAAATGCATTGCATTTGCAAAAAATTAAATTGGAAAGTACTTTCTCGCTCAGTTGTGAGCGATGGGGTCGCATTATCACCCCACCATGGCTGAACACACGTTCAACAGGTGCGCTTGATGCAGGGACTGACATAACTCTTACCGCTACCCTGAACAGCTCCAATGGCATTTGGCAAATGCTGATTGGCTCAGAGGCGGTGGTGGGCGGAGTGTGTGGGTAATATTTTCGGGGGGGGGGTGGTGCCAAGTCATTGCAAGTCAAATAGCCCAAGTCAAAGTCAAGTCGCAAGTCATTAGTGACAAGTCAAAGTCGAGTTGAGTCATTTATTTAATTTTGTCAAGCAAGTCGCAAGTCCTCAAACAGGTGACTCAAGTCTGACTTAAGTCAAGTCATGTGACTCAAGTCCCCCACCTCTGGCTGCCGGCAGTAATTGCACGTAAAAAAATCCGACAAGCTGATTGTACCCAAGTCAATCGATGGACAGACTTGGGAACAACCATCATGCCCATAGATGGATCGAATCTCGGTCAGTCCCTGCTGATCAGGTCGAGATTCAATGCTTTATTTCCAGGCAAGTTTTAGGCTGTGCATACGTTCACATGCATTATAATACATTTATGGTGTAAAGTGCTGCATAAACTGTTGCCACTATATAAATCCTGTATAATAATAATAATTTCAACCTATGGTATAACAATGCCTGTTGTATGTGCCTTGGGGGAGCTCACGGCCATTAAAGCAAAAAACACATGAACTGAGCGCTGGAAAAAATAAATTAGGCGTGTTTTTTGATCCATGCATGTTGAGGACCTATTGAGAATAAATAGACCTGTTCAAAACAACATGCATTGAAGTGCCAAAAATGTGCACAGGTGTAAATGGGCTCTTAAGCAGTCACAAATTTTTGATTTATTATGGATTTATTGGATGAAAAATCTTCCGATGTCAGTTTGCTATTTTTTATTATACAACTCTTTCACTTTATTTTACCAAGGCAGTTCAAATAGTATTGGTAATAGAAGTAGTGCCACCCCTGCCCGTGTCAGTGTGGGGCATCTTGGGTTGTAGGGACCAGATATAAATAGTTTTGGTGGGAGTCCTGCGGGAGTCATCTTGGGAAGTGTTGGAAGGACCATGCAACAGCAAAGATGTAATCAGTGACGCTCTATCTGTTGGAACTTCCCCTTTGGAGGGAAGCAGGAAAGAAGGTGCAGGACTAATTGGGACACTGGCAGCCCCTTCTAAAAAGTATAGGCTCCTTGAATTGGCTCTCCTCTCATCCACATTCTCCCTATTGTTTGCAATTTATGCAATGTGCTGTAACTGATGCGATAACGGAAGTATATGAATATGTAAAGTAACTAGATACAGTAAACAGGTGAAAAGTTCTCATTGTGTGGACTTCTTACTTCTCCTAACTGCAAGATGGGAATGTCCTCTGGAAATGGACAGTGCTGGGTGAGGATGGGTTTAGGGTTCATTTCCACAAGACCTGAAGATCTGAAGCAGGTATGAGATGGACTACTATGTGGGTGCTGGTTGGATACCCTGTGGAGGCTCCTGTGTTTACAGCATCTTGGTAGGTCTAACCATCCTATGTCAGACAGGAATCTGTTAATGAGCACACATATTCCCCCATAACCTGGTTAACTGTACATGTGAAGGACATGCAGCCCAGCACATGGCTCCCGTTACATTACATTTACCAGAACAAATAGAAGGATGATTTACCCGAGCAGGGACATAGGCAACTACAACCCCAATTCCAAAAAAGTTGTCGTAAAAACAGAATGCAAAAACAGTTTTGCAAATCTCATAAACCCATATTTTCATATTTTATTCACAATAGAAAACAAAAAACATATCAAATGTTTAAACTGACAAAATGTACCATGTTAAGAGAAAAACAAAGTCATTTTGAAATTAATGGCAGCAACATGTCTTAAAAGTTGAGACAGGGCCATGTTTTCCACGGTGTATGATCCCCTCTTCTTTTAACAATACTCAGTAAACACCTGGGAACTGAGGAGACCAGTTGCTGAAGTTTTGGGGGAGAAATGTTGTCCTATTTTTTCCTGAGCATTTGATGCTCTAAAACCTGGATATATCTTTCAACATTGATGGTGCCTTTCCAGATGTGCAAGCTTCCCATTCCATACGCTCTAATGCATCCCCATACCATCAGAGATGCAGGCTTTTGAACTGACTGCTGATAACAAACCAGAAGGTGCCTCTCCTCTTTAGTCCGGAGGAAGCGGTGCCCATGGTTGCCAAAAAGAATGTCGAATTCCAATTCATCTGACCACAGAACAGTTTTCCACTTTGCAAATGACCATTTTATATGACCTTTGGCCCAGAGAAGATGGCGGTATATCTGGATCATGTTCAGATATGGCTTCTTCTTTGCACAATAGAGCTTTACCTTGTATTTTAGGACAGCACGGCGAAAGATTCCAGAGCCCAGGCAGTGATGTCCATCACAGAATCTTGCCTGTTTTTAAAGCAGTGCTGTCTGAGGGCCCGGGGATCCCAGCCATCCAATATTGCATTTCTGCCTTGTCCTTTGTGCACAGAGATTTCTTCAGATTCTTGGAATCTTTTCACAATATTATGTACTGTCGATGATGATATATTTAAAATCTTTGCAATTTTCAATTGAGGAACATTATCTTGAAATTGTGCAACAATTTTTAGATGCAGCTTTTCACAGATTGGTGAACCTCTGGCCAATCTTTATTCCCGAGACTCTCTAAGATGCTCTTTTTATACATAATCCTGTTACTGTTCTGGTGCCAATTAACGTAATTAGTTGTAAAATGTTCTTCCAGCTCTTCCCTGTTAGCACCACTTACTTTGCCAGCTTTTTGTTGTCCTGTCCCAACTTACCTTATCTTTTTCTTAAATTGGCACATTTTCTCAGTTTAAACATTTAATGTGTTTTCTATTTTCTATTGAGAATAAAATATGGGTTTATGAGATTTGCAAATCATTGCATTCTGTTTTTATGTAGATTTTACACATTGTCCCAACTTTTTTCGAATTGATGTTGTATTTGTTAAGGGTTCGTTAACACCATGGTGCAGAGACGTCAGTTTTTCTGCACGCGTTCTGCAAGGGCACAAAAAAACAATTGTTCTCTATGTGCCCTGTCCACACCACAACACTGGTATCACGTGCAGATTTTTTCTGCACGGGACAAAACTGAGATGACATCAAAATTGGTGTGAACGGGGCATATAACTGGCATGCATGAAAACTGATGGAAACTGATGTGAAACTGATGTTGGTTTTCCCAACAGTTCCCATGAGTTTTCATGCACGCATGGTGTGAACGAGCTGTAAGGGTTAGAAAACTGCAATCTGTATAAAACTTTAAAAAAAATGTACAATGGCCTTAGATTTACTAATAGCTGTCTAGTGTGAGGGCCTGTCTGACTGGATGTAAATGAAATGAATCGTATAGGTAGCCCTTGCATTATATAATTATTGGTTAAACTTTAGATGTACAGAAACAATGAAATTAGACATTGGCCTGTTTTATTTTTCATCTTAAAGCGGAGTTCCACCCATTTAAAAGTCAATAATCAGACACTCATCTGTCCCAAGGTCCAGCGATGGGGGTGCAGGAAGCCTTGCTCCTCTCTCCCTCCTCCCCCACGGCGCCGGCATTCTAACTGTGGGCGCCCTGCTGTGGTTTCACAGCTGGGCGCACACTGCGCATGCACGAGCCGTGCTGTGAATGGCCGGGCAATCTTTTGGGACCTGTGACGTGTCCCAGAAGATTTCAGGGAGGGAGGGGGGGAGAGGTGATCTTCCTTCCAGCGCTGCGACATGCAAAATGTGGCATGTCAGGGGGTCACCAGCACTTAGAGCGGAAGTTCCATTTTTGGGTGGAACTCCACTTTAAGAATAATCTCACTGCTGTGACCTGTTTAGGGTACTGGACCATTTTATATCATACTAAATCCTTTTCTGCTGCAAAAAAGACAAAAGTTGCTAAACTATACATTACATTCAATACATTACATTCATTTCTGCTTATACATATGTTTATTTCTATTGTATATGTACATAAGTGTTCTTTTCATTTTTTTCATAATGTGGTGAACCTAACAGTCTGCTGGCCCCCCCTGAGCAATCAAATAGGCTCCTATGGCTATATGTATGCCAGTGAATCTGGCAGTTCTTCAAGGTGGCTGAATACTCCACATAAGCACAGTTTATCCCAGGAAAACATGGATGAATGCACGCTTATCATTGCCTCAGTGACCAATAACTGCCTATTACATAATTCACATTCCATGCTGACATGGCACATTATCGCAGTAATAGGTGTGTACAGACCACAGGCAATGCGTGATTAGTGTGTACAGACCACAAGAAAAGCATCATTACTTAGTATAATAAATGATTGGTTCAGGATTATGGGCTGAAATTAAACCAGAGAGAAAACAGAAAGAGCTATTTTTATTTTATTTATACTGGCTGGCATCCCTGATCTTGCTCTCTGTTTGCTTTATGACCTTACTGGAAAAGTTTGTTTAATGTGGGATTTTCAGATGCACAATTTTCTGTTTGCATATACAGAACTAGATCTATCACAATTTTAAAAGCTTAATATGTTGTTTGATGAAATGGTGGAAAATGCATCCTATATACACTAAACTTTACATCCTAGATGATATTGTAGATTAGAGCTGAAGTTTAGGTATGATTTTTTTATTCCATAGTTACATTGGTACAGGTTGGCACAATGAACGTATGCATATTTCATACCTGAGCGATCCCTGTGTAAGCTGCAAATCACTGTAGTAGTACTAGTATTACAACAGTGATAGCTGTCTTCTGAGTCCAGTGCCGAGCGGCTGTCATTCTGCATAGTAACTATAGGGGTCGTTTTCCCTGCACTGCTACCATTCAGAGAACACTTTTTCTTTTTACAATGAATACAAGATATTCTATGAATGAACAAGATGGAGGGGTGGGGCAGTGACATCATAATCTCCACCTCATCCGATCAGCAAACGCCTTGTATTTTTGAGAAAAAATGATGACTGTGTCTTATGTCTCTCAGGCTATATAAATACTGTGAATCATAGGCGTGCGCACAGGGTGTGCCAGGTGTGCCTGGGCACACCCTAATCACTCTGTGCTGCGCAGATTTCCTCTACTGCTTGGCTGCAGAGAAAGGGACTGGGGAATCTTTGTCCTCAGTCCCTTTCTCTGTTTCAAAAGTGAGACATCAGGGGCCTGTTTGGACCCCTGTTATTTTACAAAGCCCCCAAATGAGGCTTCTAAAAAATAGTGAAAAAAAATGGTAACTATTGTAAAAAAATTATAGTAAAAAAGTTATAATTATTCAAAATACCGTACACTACTGACACCGTCCATTGCTCTACTGCTATAAATATGTATATATAGATACACATACACACACGTGTGTTTGAGGTGCACACCCTAATGCAATAGGCTGAGCACACCTATGCTGTGAATAAATGTATACCTCTCAATTTTCTGAGATGAGGAGGAATGAGGGATACCTATTAGCAAAAAGGACACATCCCATTACATGTAGAATTAATACACCAAAAAAAAACATCAGTTAAACCCACAAGTGCTTTTTTTTACCACTACTGTTCCTTTCTACTGACGTTTGAAATTTACAAAAAAGGATATCGGGGAACTGAAGAAAGTGCAGAGAAGGGCAGCCAAACTGATAAGAGGCATGGAGGAGCTCAGCTATGAGGAAAGATTAGAGGAACTGAATTTATTCCCTCTTGAGAAGAGAAGACTAAATGGGGGATATGATCAACATGTACAAATACATAAGTGGTCTATATAGTGAACTTAGTGTTGAGTTATTCACTTTAAGGTCATGACAAAGAACAAGGGGCACTCTTTACATCTGGAGGAAAACAGAAAATTGTTATTAAATACTTACTGTAATTTTCCTTTCCTGGCCCATCCTCACGTCAGCACACAACGGGTTAACACCTCCTCCGGAACCCCACATGACCACCTGTACCTAGCTGAATAAAAAAAGACAGCCCCTCCCACAACTAAGATGTGCGATAACTTAGCCTGCGACAGGCCACTAGGTAGGGAGTCCTGTGCTGCCATGAGGATGGGCCCTGAAAGGAAAATTTCGGTAAGTATTTGATAACAATTTTCCATTTTCCTGGCCCACCCTAAGTCAGCACACAACGGGATATACCAAAGCTAAAATAGGGTGGGAGAGAACAAATGAAAAGAGATACTGACAATCAAAGAAAGCTGCTAAAGCCAGAAAGAATTGATCTCTCTTGTCCCAAACTTGCTGGTCACATATTTAGTTTGTAAGGTTTGAATGAAGGCCATACCAGACCTTCAAGCTAGCCCTTACCTATATCTTCCAAGCAATCCTGGCATAACTGCCCCAAAGGCTGCCACCCCTCTAGTCAAATAGGCTTGCAATTGTTCCAGAGCAGAAAAGCGCACTTCCTGCATGCCAATCTAATCACTCTGGAAACCCAAGAGTGGATGACTCTTGAGGGCCTGATGGCTACTAAATGAAAAGATTGTACACTTTCCTCTTTTTACCAAGTACAGTGTTAGTAACTCGACCATGTGTAAGAAAACTGAAGTCTTCCTGCTGTGCACTCAGTGACTCTCATGTGAAAACTCGGAGGAACTACTAGACAGACGTGGTATCCCTATCTCTGGTAAAAAAGAACAGAAAAAAAGAAGGGCACCAAAGACACCAAAGGGCCCTTGCAGGAAAGTGATGTAATCTTCAACAATCTTCTGTCTGTCAGGAGAACTAGTTTTACTGTGAGGTACGTCAATGGAAATGAAACCTGTTGGAGCAAAGGGTGCTTTTAGATCCAAGCCCAAGTCCCACAGAGGGAACAATGATTTCCCTCAAGGTCATATATAGATTGTCCTCTGGAAGAAGCATCTGGTCACTGGCTTTTGCACCCATCTGCAGCCTGTGAAAAGATAAAGTAGAGATCTGTACCTTAAATGGAGTTGTATGACAGACCAATCTCTAGCGCTTACTGTAGAAAGCAAAAAGGAGCGAAAGCTTTTGCTGAGCAAACAAAACAACCTTCTTTCATATCCTCTCATATGTAGCGTTCATGGATGATCTTCTGGTCACCAAGGTCTGAACAATCTCAGATGAGAATGCCTGCACCTCTAGTGTAGCCTATTCCATAGCCAGGCTATTAAAAGTAGTCTCAGTGGATTGGGGTACTGTTACTGACCTTGCCATAAAAGATTTAATTTGACCAGACACAAAGATCAAACAGAAAATTCCATGCGCTCCAATGGCCTTGCACTTGTTTCTTCAAATTGTGGACTCCCCAGCCCCAGAGACTGGCATCAGAATCGTCCTATCTCCTGGGCTGAGAGGTATGCCTCCAAAAGAAGTACAGTGCCGATGTCCAAAATTCCAGTTCTTGTTGAATTTGTATAGGCACAAAGATTTTCTGATCCATAGACAGCCCAGCTCATAGATTAAAGAAGGCAAATTGAAACGCCCTCATGTGCCACCTGGCCCAAGGTACCACCACTGCAAACAAAATGTTCAAAAGATTCCTGGGGCTGTGCCAATTCTGTAACAGGAAGACACCTGAACTGGAAGTGACATCTGGCCTCTGGTGCTCGGCATTGATCGGTACATGGAAGTATGAGTCGGCCGGTCAATTGATACCAACTGGTCCTCCTGCTGAACTGTCCCTGTGACTGTCCGCATGGACTCCATCTTGAACCTCTTGGTGTGTATGAACACATTCGATTCCTTCAAACTGAAACAGACCAAAAGGCTCCTGCCTTAAGTACTAGAAAAACTGGGGAGAAAGGCCCCCAGATGATTCTATGTTTCCGGCATCACTGGCATGATGGCCTTGTAGCAGTATAAAAATCTTGCAAACATTTTCTCTTCTGAGATCTGTTGAACATAAATTAAATGAATTCAGTGGTCAACTTTGGAAATCTCCCTTGTACTCCCACCTGTCTTCTGGACCCACTGGTCTTTGATGATTGTCGTCCAATCCCTCCAGAAGGAGGCTGCAATCATCAACTTCACTCAGGCCCCCTGGCCCCAACTGGAAGAGACTGGTTGGATGCACCTTCAAAAAGATTTTCCAGCCATCTTAGCAGCTTGCTCTGGACTTGATTTCATGTCAAAAGTAACTTTGAGACAACTCCACTGTGATCTGCTAAATCTGCAGCCTGCCCTATAAGATTTGGCCTCCTGCATCTTCTGAAGTTCAGTAGCCTTGAGTGAAGGATGGCGGCTTCCTCTTACTAGTCTGTGGCCACCGTCCAGACTTTTCCTCCTGTCATTAGCTTAATTGTGTTGTTCAGCATTTGGCCAAACAATAACCTCTCATTATAGGAAATGTCAAAGGCTTGTGTAGAAGTTCCACCTGCCCTCCAGTGACTGTAACCACAATGCTCTCATAGCAGTGACTGAGTGCACCAGTGCTTGTACTAGGTCTATCAAAAGCATCAACCAACAGTCAGTTGCTAGGTTCCACTCTTCCCAGAAACTGTGCCAAATCTTGTAGTTTCCAGTGTTGAATGTAATGCCATTTCTGAAGTTTGTATAGCGAAGTTAACTCTAATGCTGATTGGCAGGCAAAATCTGTCACTGTTTAGATTCTGTGCAAGCCTGATGGCCAGACCACCACAATTTCTGTGTTCCAGATGTTTCTGCATGAGTGTTTTTGATGCATTCTCAATGCATTTGGCCACTTTCCAGATGTGTTCCATACAGAAACAATGCAACATTCTACTTTTGTTGACTACACTAGAGTGTGCTGTGCCACCAAAACCTAAGGCCCAATGTTTCTGCTCCTGTTTAACAGGGGCATGTAATTACAATTTTTGAAATAATATTAGGGACTGTTCCTGTGCCGAACAAGAGTAACTGTGAGGGGTTACTGTGTTCTGCCACCATCAACGCCTAAGGCCCAATTTTTCAGCAGAGTATGTAGTGCATTCTGTATAGTATATATACTGCAGTTCAGAGTACAGGGGGTCCCCTACTTACAAACACCCGACTTACAAACGACTCCTACTTACAAACGGAGGGAGACAACAGGAAGTGAGAGGAAATCTACCCCTAGGAAGGGAAATTCACTCCTGTAAGAGTTAATATGGGAAAAAGGTGTCTCCACTGATGCTTTATCACCAATCCTTATTTCCCTAATAACCCCAAATTTTCAAAATCCAATTGTCATTGGGACAGAAAGTGAGGTGAAATCTTATGAACAGGGGCACAGACAGCAAAACAAATGTTACAGGGGTGATAACCCTTCCCTATGCTATCTACAAAACTTAAAAATAGATTTTTTGGCTGGAGCTACACTTAAAAAATTTACCTGTTCCGACTTACAAACAGATTCAACTTAAGAACAAACCTAAAGTCCCTATCTTGTTTGTAACCCGGGGACCCCCTGTATATAGTGCAGTCTGTATAGTATATATACTGCAATTCAGAGCATATAGTGCCCTCAGTGTAGTATATATAATACAGTGCAGGGTATATAGTGCAGTGTACAATATATAATATAGTGTATTGAAGTGGTTAAGGGGAGCCCTATGACAGAATTTAGAAAAAAACAGCGTGGGTTCCCCCCATCCATACCCGGCCCTTTGGGTCTGGTATGGATTTTGGGGGGGGGGGCACGCCATTTTTAAAAAAAAAATGGACTGGGGGGGGACCCACGCTGTTTTTTTAGATGATTTTTTATGTATATTGCCGGGATCTGGCAATACATTACAGCCGTGAGCAATTTTAAAGGACATTTAGAAATGTCATTTTGCTGCAGTACTTTTCTAAACATGGGGAAAATGTGCTACTTTACAGGCAGACTAAGGGGACCCCCCAGGCACGATATTTAAAGGAATATTTCATTTTTATTGTTTCACTTTAAGTATTCTTAAAACCAATGCTCCAGAAAAAAACAGCTGTTTTAAAAACTTTTTTTTCCTACATGTCCCCTGGGGCAGGACCCGGGTCCCCAAACACTTTTTATGGCAATAACATGCATATAAGCCTTTAAAATGAGCCCTTTTGATTGTTCACGTTCGTGTCCCATAGACTTTAATGGCGTTTGCATGTTCACACAAATTTTTTATCTGTTTGCAAGTTCTGGTGCGAACCGAACCGGAGGATGTTTGGCTCGTCCCTACTAACTTTATAAGCATCAGCAGGTGAGCCCAGACAGCACTTCCAAAGGCAGACAGCAGACGCAGTTAGAGTCTGAGACAAAAACCAGTCAGACTGTCAAATCCACAGAAGTACACCACATAGCAGGGGAGCCAGGACAGCCCATCCAGACGCAGGCAGGAGACTCAGTCAGAATCTGAGGTAAGTCCTTTACCTGGCCGGACTGCAGAGAGAGAGGGAGAGAAGCCCTCTCAACTGCAGACCTCCAAGATCATTTACACCATTGCATGGCGTCTGGCGGTTTCCATCCTGTGCTGCCCATCTCCCTGCCCCTGTGACACCATTCACAGCCGCTATCAAACTGACCATAAAGCCAGGAGAGCAGTGAGGTGTGCTGCATAGAAAGACAGGAAAAAACCCAAGGGAGAGGCAATGATGATACAGAGCTCTTATAATACCATACCTGTACAATGTCAATGCTGTTTAAGCATCATTTTGCCCCCGGCCTTGGCACAAAAAGGCACCCAGTTTTTAGAAGGATTTACCTTCAGCATTCAGGGTCTTCCAACTCCATGAGAGGCTGAACATGGAGGGGTAGGTTCGTCGGGGGGATGCAGCAAACAAATTACTTACCACCTGCAATCAACAGGTGGCCTGGAGCAGACCAAAAAAGAACATCTTAGTTGGAGGAGGGGTTGTCTTTTTTTATTCAGCTAGGTACAGGTGGTCATGTGGGGTTCCGGAGGAGGTGTTAAGCCATTGTGTGCTGATGTGAAGATGGGCCAGGAAAAAGGATTTAACCTCAAAATACAGAAAGGCTTCTTCACAGTAAAAGCTGTGAAAATGTGGAATAGACTCCCTCAAAAGCTAGTTCTGTCCAGCTCAGTATGTTGTTTTAAAAAAAAGGTCCGGATTCTTCCCTAAATGTACATAATATAACTGGATACTAACATTTACTGTATAGGTAAAGTTGATCTAGGGAATATTCAATATTCAAGGAAGGATATTTTTTTTCCCAGCTGAAGCAAATTGGATCATGTTTTTTTTTTGCCTTTCTCTGGATCAACTGTGGGTATAGAATTGTGTAGGGACAAATGATGAGGGACAAGGGAATTTTATTCCAAAAGAAGAACAGTCCCTCCAAATCAAGAACAGTTGGGAACTATGTAAATGAATAATGGTAATATCTCAAGGATGGCAGGAACACTTCACTGTACTTGGGAACAGAGCCAATCCCCCAATACTCCATCACCCAAAAAAAAAATAGGGGGGGATGGGTTATCAAATCAGGCACACTGAAAGTATAAAAATGCATTTTAATTAAGTAGGGAAATAATCCACAGTACATCATACCTGTGCCCAAACACTTGCATGGTTTTTCTTTTTACTGCCAGCTCCAGGTCTCAGAGGACTATTTTCCCGAACGTCACTGGATGCAAAGAGACCCAGGCCGACCATAATGTTGGCCGTGAGCGGGCATGGAAAGGTGGCTTCATGGAACCCTATAAAGCAGGGATATGCAATCAGCGGACCTCCAGCTGTTGCAAAACTACAAGTCCCATCATGCCTCTGCCTCTGGGTGTCATGCTTGTGGCTGTCAGAGTCTTGCTATGCCTCATGGGACTTGTAGTTCTGCAACAGCTGGAGGTGTGCTAATTGCATATCCCTGCTATAAAGGATCAAAGCCACCAGGATGAATTGAAAGCAGCCAAAGGTTTTAAAGAAAAACAAGCATGCAAGCATATTAATGGCTGATGTCTGCAGCACCATATGCTTTACTCTATAATTGAAATATTACTTTTGGGTGGATAGGCCCTTTAACTGTTATGCCCCGTACACACGGTCGGACTTTGTTCGGACATTCCGACAACAAAATCCTAGGATTTTTTCCGACGGATGTTGGCTCAAACTTGTCTTGCATACACACGGTCACACAAAGTTTTTGGAAAATCCGATCGTTCTAAACGCGGTGACGTAAAACACGTACGTCGGGACTATAAACGGGGCAGTGGCCAATAGCTTTCATCCCCTTATTTATTCTGAGCATGCGTGGCACTTTGACCGTCGGATTTGTGTACACACGATCGGAATTTCCGACAACGGATTTTGTTGTCGGAAAATTTTATATTCTGCTCTCAAACTTTGTGTGTCGGAAAATCCGATGGAAAATGTGTGATTGAGCCCACACACGGTCGGAATTTCCGACAACAAGGTCCTATCACACATTTTCCATCGGAAAATCCAACCGTGTGTACGGGGCATCATTGTTGTTTATATAAGCCAGTGCTATTTTCTGCTCATGCAGAGTCTTTAATAATGTGTGTTTAACATGGAGCTCAGCCTACTGTCACTTCCTTTGTAATGCATCCAGTAACTGGCAATAACATTGCTTTTTATTTACTTGCCTGTGTCTAGAGAACGTAAAATACTTGATTTAATACTTCAGTAGAGATTTGATTTACATAGCTGCACTGTATATATATTTGTTTATCCACACCCAGTGTCCCGGATCTTCCTAATTAATGCCAAGTACACGTGAGTACCGGCTGCTAGCACAACCAACACTGGGAATAGGAACTGCAGCTTTATTATAGGACAACAGCAAAGTGCAAAAACCATAGCTACAAAGTACTGTGCACCCTAGTAAACCTCTGAAATCTCATTGTTTGCTATGGACATCAAAGTTGCTCTTAGCTGTGTCTTATTGCTTGCTTGTGTCTTGGCTGTCTTTACCCATGGAGCTGGCATTGAAATGAAAGAAGGTTGTAGTGTTATTGCTGACAGCTGTGCTGTTTTCTTTTTTCACTGTAGATACCGTAGCGCAAATCAAGTTTGAGTACTCGAAAGGACATTTCCAAACTAACTAACACTTTAACTGGGGTCCTTGTGAGCCTAAAGCCTGCCATTCGTAGCAAGGTCCCAGGCCTCCTCTAGTCTAATGAGAACCTTCAGAGCCAAGAACTGCCGACGTCCTTCCATACAGAGTGGGTTGTGAGACATAATGGGTGTAATGCAGTTTAGATTCATGACACTTCTTGAGATTTTATTTCTCTTAAACAGAACTTTGGGAGAGACGGTTAGGGCCAGGACACCTTTAAGCAGTTTCAACTTTAATTGGAAGACTCTGAGACTTTCTACAGGTAGACAGCCATGCGAGGAAAGGCATCCAGCAAGACGCCACAGCTGCATGTGTAGAAATGCTGTCTCCTATGGCAACAGTCTTTAACAGTTTCTAACGCAAAGGGTACCAGTTCCTTCACTTCCACTACAATCACTTCTTTTAGTTCCTCAACCCACTGAGCTCCCAGTCTCTCACTAGACTAGATGATTTACTGCCACTGAATCCCTTGAGCTCCTCCAATCTTCATTGTAGTATCTTCCTCAAGTGTCACCCCCGCTTTTCTTCTGTTGGGTCCCTAGCTTGGCACTCAAGATACTTCTCAAGCTTCACGCCACTGGTCTGCTCGGTCCCTGGCTTGACACACAAGGCTGCTCTGCAAGCGTCACCTATGCTGGCTGGGTCCCTGGCTTGATACCCACTGAAGTTTCATGATTCTTCACCATCCCTGGTTGATGAGAATAGTGTTCCGGTACTTGCTTCAGTTACTCACTGTGGTCCCTGGTAGTAAGGTGGATGGTCCCTCAGTGGCGACAGCTTCCCCTCTACTTCAGACCATGACAGGTTCTCTGGCCGGTATAACCGTCACTTCTGGTTGGACTGCAAGCCGCAATCCCAACCCTGCGCTTTTTTCTTGCTTCTGGATAGGCCCTCAGACAGCCTAGCAGCCAGATGTGCCCGTGATAGGTCCAAACTCTGGCCTAGCAGCCCGGGCAGTACAATACACGTCCACCCAGACAGCTGTCCAGGTGGCACAGAACAGTGATCACCTGACTCCACCCAATATATAGGTTCTCCCAGAAGGCCAAGGGATTCATGAAAACCCCTGCCCATTGGCTGAGATACCCCATATACTCCCAATCTGTTCTTGCTTTGCCCTTGTCTTATCTAATGCCACCAGGTACCCGGCCACCTAGCGGCAGAAGAGAGAAGTGCAGCACTTGGTGGACTTGTGTCTTTTTTCAACCTCACCTACTATGTAACTATGTAACTATGTAGCAATTCTAGACTTAGGGTGAAATCAATTGATCCCTAACAATGAGCCAAGGTGACTACACCTGGCAGTTAAATTTAGGAGCAACCCTGCCTAAACGTCAGGGTGCTACACATACATTGATCCCAACTTAACTGGCCAAAATTCGATCCATGCATGGACAGGGAGGTTGTACAAAAGTCTACCGGTCGACTTCTGTACAACCGCTCTGTTGGTTTTTTGTAGCTCAATCAGCACCACAGGCTACAGCTGGCATCAATTGGATTTAGATCTGGACTTTGGTCCATTCTAACACATGAATATGCTTTGATCTAAACCATTCCATTGTAGCTCTGGCTGTATGTTTAGGCTCGTTGTCCTGCTGGAAGGTGAATCTCTGCCCCAGTCCCAAGTCTTTTGCAGACTCTAACAGGTTTTCTTCTAAGATTGCCCTGTATATGGCTACATCCATCTTCCCAAAGTTTCACAGTGGGGATGGTGTATTCAGGGTGATGTGCAGTCTTGGTTTTTCACCACACATAGTGTTTTGCTTTTAGGCCAAAAAGTTTTGGTCACATCTGATCAGAGCACCTTCTTCCACATGTTTGCTGTGTCCCCCACATGGCTTCTCACAAACTGCAAATGGGACTTCTTATGGCTTTCTTTCAATAAATGGCTTTTTTCTTGCCACTCTTCCATAAAGGCCAGTTTTGTGGAATGCACGACTAATGCCCCGTACACACGGTCGGACATTGATCGGACATTCCGACAACAAAATCCATGGATTTTTTCCGACGGATGTTTGGCTCAAACTTGTCTTGCATACACACGGTCACACAAAAATGTCGGAAAATCCGATCGTTCTGAACGCGGTGACGTAAAACACGTACAGCGGGACTATAAACGGGGCAGTAGCCAATAGCTTTCATCTCTTAATTTAGTCTGAGCATGCGTGGCACTTTGTCCGTCGGATTTGTGTACACACGATCGGAATTTCCGACAACGGATTTTGTTGTCGGAAAATTTTATAGCAAGCTCTCAAACTTTGTGTGTCGGAAATTCCGATGGAAAATGTGTGATGGAGCCTACACACGGTCGGAATTTCCGACAACAAGGTCCTATCACACATTTTCCATTGGAAAATCCTATCATGTGTACAGGGCATTATAGTTGTCCTGTGGACAGATTCTCCCATCTGAGCTGTGGATATCTGCAGCTCCTCCAGAGTTACCATGGGCCTCTTGGCTGCTTCTCTGATTAATGCTCTCCTTGCCCAGCCTATCAGTTTAGGTGGACGGCCATGTCTTGGTAGGTTTGCAGTTGTGCCATACTCTTTCCATTTTCGGATGATGAATTGAACAGTGCTCCATGAGATGTTCAAAGCTTGGGATATTTTTTTATAACCTAACCCTGCTTTAAACTTCTCCACAACTTTATCCCTGACCTGTCTGGTGTGTTCCTTGGCCTTCATGATGCTGTTTGTTCACTAAGATTCTCTAACACAGTGTTTCTCAACTCCAGTCCTCAAGGCGCCCCCAACAGGTCATGTTTTCAGGCTTTCCATTATTTTGCACAGGTGATTTGATCAGTTTCACTGTCTTAGTAATTACCACAGCTGTTTCATCTGAGGGAAATCCTGAAGACATGACCTGTTGGGGCGCCTTGAGGACTGGAGCTGAGAAACACTGCTCTAACAAACCTCTGAGGGCTTCACAGAACAGCTGTATTTATACTGAGATTAAATTACACACAGGTGGAATATATTTACTAATTAGTTGACTTCTTAAGACAAGTGGTTCCACTAGATTTTAACTAGGGGTATCAGAGTAATGGGGGCTGGATACAAATGCACGCCACACTTTTTAGAGGTTTCATTTGTAAAAAAATTTGAAAAACATTTATCATTTTCCTTCCACTTCACAATTATGTGCCACTTTGTGTTGGTCTCTCACATAAAATCCCAATAAAATACATGTACGTTTTTTGGTTGTAACATGACAAAATGTAGAACATTTCAAGGGGTATGAATACTTTTTCAAGGAGCTGTAGGTTTCAGCAGCTTACTGATTGTGCTATCTTACCATGAAATTGAGACAAAATTTCAAGCAGGGGCTCCCGGAGATCTCAAAGTTAATTAAAAGCACCTCCAGAGTAAACATTTTGAGAAATGCTGCTCTAATGTTTATCCCCGAGTTCACCTACTATATACTACTTGGATCAGCTCTAATGGTTGTTGTGATACTTCTTTTCTGGATGGCAATGAATATGTAGGCTGAGCGTTTCAAGTGTCTAAGTGTATTACACCTTGTTGACCTTCTTGTTTTAGCATAGCAGTATTGTTTCCAACTTTAGCAGACATTGACTAGTTTCACTTGTCTGAAGTTGCTTTTTAAACTTCAAAGAGATTCAACAATGTAGAATTATGTTCTGCTCATTTATGGCTTTTCATTAAAGTTGAACTCTGAGATAAACAAATATTGTCCAAATACAAGAGGCGTGTGCATTCTTGCTTGAATCCTGGTGTGCTTTGTGTATTTATTCCACATCTGTGGAGTCCATGAAAGGTTGCCTTTGTGCAGGAACTTACTTCCTGTAATAAAGACCAGTCACTGCTGCTCTCTCTACTTGTGTAGGGTGGTTGGTCTTGTACACGCCCCCCTCCTTTCATTTTCTGCAGGCACCTTTAGTGGATCTGCTGGGTTACTCCCACAGCTTTGATTTCTTCGTGGGGTATGTTCAGTACAGTGATGATGCCACTACTACTTTTATAGGGTAACAACTGTGTTTGTAAATGCATTTGGTGCACACGAAGTGGAGTTATATTCTTTGTGTCAATTAAATAATTGTAGTCTAAACTTAGAAGTAGAAAGTCATATTAGGGTTTATATTTCTAGTGCACAACTTATTTACAGTATAACCTAGCCTGAAAAGTGAATACCATCAATCGTTGGTTCTTTAAGAGTTGGCTAAATGGAAAATGTTACAGTTGTGTCAGATGTATCTGTAATAATTGATCTGCTTTCAGCTATGTCCTGTTCTATTGATGCCAGACAACTTTAAGTGGCTTTCCTCTATCAGATCATTGTAATGCCGCGTACACACTTTTCGACGGACTTGGTCTGGCGGACTTTTCAACAGACTTTCCGAATGAACGGACTTGCCTACACACCATCAACCAAAGTCTGACGGATTCGTACGTGATGACGTGCGACCGGACTAAAACAAGGAAGTTGATAGCCATTAGCCAATAGCTGCCCTAGCGTCGGTTTTTGTTCGTCGGACAAGCATACAGACGAGCGGACTTTTCGACCGGACTCGAGTCCGTCGGAAAGATTTGAAACATTTTTACATTTCTAGGTCCATCAAACCTTTGGGAAAAAAAAGTCCGCTGGAGCCCACACACGATCGAATTATCCGACAGACTCCGGTCCTCCGGACCAAGTATGCCGTGAAGTCCGCTTGTGTGTACGCGGCATTAGGCTTCAGGTTTATTTTTTTTTTCTAAAATAACAAACACTGTGGTTGATTTACTAAAACTGGAGAGTGCACAATTTTGTGCAGCTGTGCATAGAAACCAATCAGCTTCCAGGTTTTTTGTCAAAGCTTAAATGAACAAGCTGAGGTTAGAAGATGATTGGCTACCATGCACAGCTTCACCAGATTTTGCACTCTCCAGTTTTAGTAAATGAACCCCATTGCATACTTACCTGCTTGGTGCAATGTTTATGCATAGAACAGCCCCAATCCTCCTC
The DNA here is from genome assembly GCF_042186555.1 of Aquarana catesbeiana. Lineage (NCBI taxonomy): Eukaryota > Metazoa > Chordata > Amphibia > Anura > Ranidae > Aquarana > Aquarana catesbeiana. The sequence goes on along the minus strand of NC_133324.1, from coordinate 111,775,084 downwards.
TTCTCCGAGTGCCCCCCATAGCAAGCCACTTGCTGTGGGGGCACTCATGCAGGCTCATTTCCGAGCCACACTGTGTGCATCTACTGACACACACAGTGTCAATCAGCCCCATCCCTAACTCTCTGCTCACAGGAGTTGACTGACAGCAGCAGGAGCCAATGGTTCCCACTGCTGCTAAACTTCCTGTGAGAGAGGGGAGAGAAGAGCAGTACTGCTGCAGACTTGCACAGTGCTGGTTTGAGATCTGGCTCAGGTAAGTATTTTGGGGGAGGGCTGGGGGGAGCTGATATGGAAAGGTTTTTTACCTTAATGCAGAGAATGCATTAAAGTGATTGTAAAGGCAGAAGGTTTTTTATCTTAATGCATTCTCTGCATTAAGATAAAAAGCCTTCTATGTGCAGCAGCCTCCCTCAGCCTCCCTAATACTTACCTGAGGTCTCTCTCTGTCCAGCGATCTCCATGAGTGTCTCAGCCACCTGAGATTCCCCCTCCTGATTGGCTGAGACACAGCAGCTGCGCCATTGGCTGCCGCTGCTGTCAATCAATGTCAGCTAGCTAATCAGGGGGAAGAGCCAGGTCGGGGTCCATGTCTGAATGGACACAGAGATGTGACTCAGCTCGGGTGCCCCCATAGCAAGCTGCTTGTTGTGAGGGCACTGAACAGGAGGGAGGGGTCAGGAGCACAGAAGAGAGACCTGAGAAGAGGAGGATCCGGGCTGCTCTGTGCAAATCCACTGCAACAAAGCAGGTAAGTATAACATATTTTTTTTTATAGGAAAAAAACCGAATACTTTAAAATCACTTTAAAGCATAACTCCGCTTTTGTTGAGAAAAAAAACATTCTCCCTTGGTTGATCTCTGTACATTGCAAGGATTATAACAAACTTTGTTCCAGATTCCTACCTTTTGTTATTCTGAAGAAATCCCTGTATGTTTCTCTGTGCCCATGTGGGAAAGTGAGCCGAATGGGAGTAGTTTCATAATTATCAATCAGTTGTGGCACCTGCAGAGCACTAATGAGGAAATCTGCAGGGCCTGCATCCCTTTAGACGTGTTCCTATTGGGCGTATCTCACCAAAAAGTATATTTTTGTTGCAGGGGATGCCTGAAATCTGATTTGTATCTTAGGCAGACTTCTGGGAAAATCGGTGAGCCAATCACACAAGCAGGAAATTATGTTTCTGGGGTGTGTTTAGTACACATTTTGTGTACGGAGCAACTCCAGGTAGCCATATTGCACATTCAGAAAATTACAAAGGCTCCTGATTAAAAACATCATTTTTAAAAACATTCAATTACAATATGACTTGTGTCGCAATTGTATATGCTATATTATTTTTTCTCTATGTGCTTTTTTTTTCCCACACAAAAGTGGTGTTACCCTTTAAAGTAAAAAAAAAAACTTTTACCTTTACAACCACTTTAAGATTAGTGATCCTTCATAGATTCTTTATCCTATTTCCTCCCTCTATTGCCCTATAAACTAATCTAGCTACCATTCAGCTGTTCCTATTGGTGGCCAGTAGCCAGGGTTGCCGTTGTAAATCATGGGGCCCTGTACAGCCTACATAACAGGGCCCCACCGAATTACAAAAATTGAATAATTTTAAAATTATTCTCCCTTTTTTTAATGGTTTTCTTTTTTTTTTTTACAATTTAAAAAATTATGTTTTGCAATACATTTTTTTACATTTTGTAAATGATTTTTTACAATTATTTTTTATTACAATGCTATTGGGGGCGCTTGGATAAAATATCAGGGGTCTAAACAGACCCCTGACATCTCACTTTTGAGCCAGAGAAAGGAATGGAGAACACAGATTCTGCAGTTCCTTTCTCTGTATCCTCACCTGCACTGAAGATGAATGAGTAGGAGACAGAGAACGTAGCTTACTATTTATCAATGGACACTGGAGCAATCAGTCACTGTGTCCAATTCAGAAACAGAAGGAGACAGTAAATTACATTTTACTGACTCCCCCCCCCTTCTCCATCAGGGAAGCCAGTGCGCAGTGGGGGGGGGGGGGGGGGCGAGGGGGGGGCCTGTGCACAAAGCGGGCGAACAGCACAGGGAGGGGAATTGATGGAGTGGGATGGGAAGACAATTACAGAATGAAGTCCTGTGTCTGTGTCTCTCACCCAGCAGCTGAAATACAGCGGGAGGGAGAAACCAGCTTTCAGCTGCTGGAGGGAGAGACACATACACAGTGCATCATTCTGTAATTGTATTCCCGTTTAGCCGCACCGATCCCCCTGCTGTCCGGACCCCCTACAGAAGGCCTGGCGGCACCTCCCTATAGACGGCTCTGCCAGTAGATGACCTCTGCTGTAGCAGGGGGTTACCTAGTATTTGACAAAGCGTTAAATTCAAACAAAGCCAATCAATGGCTTTACTTGAACAAGGATTCTCAGCTTTGGCAAGGATTACAGCAGCATTGGTCACATTCTGGCTATTAAAGGGAGTTTGGAGAAGCTAAAAGTAAGGGCATGTAAAAGAACAGAGTCACGTTTATTTACACTACCCCATACCCCCAAGCTAATCTCCATCCCCAGCCTGTCTGAAGATATTCTCTGACTTGAAAATAGTTGTACACCAAGGATCTCCAGTCTCCATATAGGAGGGTTTTTTTTTTTTAATATAAACAATATAGAAAGTCCTGTGAGCCTCCACTAGCCAAAAATGCCTAATTACCGTAAATCAGCTACAAGCGTTAAACATGTCTCATAAAATCATGCAAATGCTAAATAATTAAATATATAAGCTGCGCTTCTAATATACCAAATAGAGCACACACTATACACATTTGATAAACCAAGTGCAAACAATATATGTGAAAGTCATACAGTGGTATAAATCAATCAGTCTCTATCAACTTTAGAAAATGACAATAGTACAACAACATACATATAAATACATACATAAATAAATAGATGAATGCTTCTGTGCATACAAAGTGGTTAACAGTTATACTCCTTCTAACTGTGTCAAATGGATCATGTATTAAATAAGCAATGATCCCACTCCTGAACTAATTGTAAATCAAAGTGCTCCTGTGCAAATACGTGACATCCAACGATATCAGTTTAAATGTGCTTAAAGTCCAAGTTATTCTGAAACTATTAAGTGTACTTAAAGTCCATGTAATTCTGAAACTGCTAAGTAGGTGATCCAAAGCATGCCGTAGTGTTCTCACTCGGACCATTTGGCTGGCCAAAGACCAGAGCGTTTTTTTGCGAACTCTGGTGCTCCCCTTAGGTATTGAATGCTCACCTCAGGGCCTGTGACTTTTAAGCGCAGTCAATACACACCTATGAACCACCTCTGGGTTCCTGCAGTTATACTGGAATCCTGGATTCGTCAGTGTAATACCTCGGTAAGTATGTTGAATAAAAACTTGATAGTGTAATACAGTTTAAACTATTTGTTGTATCACAGCAAAAAAAAAACCCATCTGGGGTACTCACATTAATCAGGTGCGCCAGTGCACCACTCTACATCAAGCAAAAAAACTGATAAAAATACCGGACTGGTATTGGGATGCTATAGGCTTCCTCCTTAGCAGATCACCTGCCTAACGTACCATCCTGTCCTCTCCCCAACGCGTGTCGATACAGGCATTACGTATCTTCTTCAGGGGGAATTCTCTTCTCTTTTTAATATATCTACCTAAAACAATGCATACTATGAATTGTCATCATAATCCTATCATCTAGCTCAAGGTGGCACTTGAACTCCTTCAAGGGTGTCTTCCATTCCTCTTAGTTCCAAGCAACTACTTCCAATTGCTACATATTATGTTATGTTATGTTATATTATCCATTTGAATTACATGATCGCACACCTGGCATTAAAGTGGAAGTTCGCCCTAGAATTACTCAATGAGCATTAGACAGCCATTTAATAGCAACTAGTAAAATATCATTCAGAGATTTTCATTTTCAGAATGTTTGTTCAATGTTCTAATCATTAATGGGCTCAAATCGGTGTTCAGTTTTGACCACATTGATGAAAAAATTTGAAGGAGCAGGATAGAAAAATTTTCTGGAATGAATTTCTAACAGTGAATGTGGTTTCCATCTGGGAAGGTCCACTCATTCCAAAATTGAATGTTAAAAGCACATGAAATGTTGAAGTCCATTTGAATGACAAGCATTCATTCAGAAATCGACTAGTTTATGACTAATTTAAAGGAGTTGTAAAGGGATAAGGTTTTTTTTATCTTAATGCATTCTATGCATTAAGATAAAAAGCCCTCTGTGTGTAGCAGCCCCCCTCAGCCCCCCTAATACTTTCCTGAGCCTCATCTCTGTCCAGCGATGTCCACGAGTCCCTTGGCCATCTGGGACTCTAATCCTCTTTGGTTGAAACACAACAGCGGCACCATTGGCTCCCACAGCTGTCAATCAAAGTCAGTTAGCCAATCAGGAGAGAGAGGGGGGCAGGCAGAACCACAGCTCCATGTCTGAATGGACACACAGAGCTGCAGCTGCACAGAGCTGCTTGCTCTGGGGCATTCAACAGGAGGGAGGGGCCAGGAGCAGCGATGAGGGACCAGAGAAGAGGAGGATCTGGGCTGCCCTGTGCAAAACCACTGCACATAGGAGGTAAGTACAAAATGTTTGTTATTTTTATTTTTAAACAAGACTTTACAATCACTTTAAAACCATGATAAATTCAAATGGCTAAAGTCAGATAAACATTGTTTCTAAGGTTCTGTTACTTTCGTGTCAACAACAGAACCTTCAAACATAATGCTATCAGTCCCTTGGAAGATGTATTTCTCATGGAGAAGTATAATTGACAAATTCAGACTCTCTCCACTGTACATATACACTGTTAACTCCTGTTGTAGAAGGAATTATTTCTTCTGACAGGTGGAAAAGAGGAAAACACCTATTTTTTAGTCAAATGTTCACACGAGTCAAAAAAGGAAACTTTGTATTTTTAGGGAATTCATATGGGTCTCATATATACTGTATTTCCATTCCTATACATGTAAGGAAGCAGTCAGGTAAATATAAAGTATTGCATGTGAAAATTAAGTATTCATTATTTCAGCCAGCAGGTAAAGCTTCTTTATTTTTACACATTTTCTCAAATCTGTTTACAAAGCTCACTAGTTCAAGCTAAAATTTACACAGACAAGTGGCTTACTTATTGGACAGCTCCATCCATCATTCGGACAAAGCTAGCCAAAAAAGCAGACTGCTAATGCTACATTATCCTTTAAAATAATTCATAGTGCCTTGGGAATCCTGTGTCCTGTATTCAATGTTTAGTTGCAAAACAAATATTGTATAAGTATAACAAAAAAAACAAACAAGCAGATAAAACACATCAGTATAAAAACTTTTAGACTTTTTTTTAAAAATAAATTACAGCAAAATTTACCTCCAACCATTATCATGACTCTGATTCTGCCTAACAGTTTAGTTTCTTTCATTTTATTCTGGCCTGCATTTATATTCAGCATCAGTCTGCCCTGAAAGCTCCGTCTCTAGTGCACAGAACACAGTTTGAGTGTCTTCTAAAAATCATTAGGAGTTAAGTGACTGATTTTCCTTGTCTGGAGTTGCTGCATTATCCCTGCTGTGAGACTACCCGCATTCTCTATATACACATGGGTGTCTTCCTTATTAAACTTCTCTGTGAACACACAGAATGGGGCACATATTGCTTTCAGCGCTTCTGCTTTTATTTGCCAATCTTCTCAAACATCAAAGGGTTTTGTTGCACCTTCAGGTCACAGGCTAGAAGCATTGTTGAGAAGAGAGAGAGTGGGCCTGGCAATACTTGACTTTTCAAGTATCTTCTGTAATGTGTGTGGTCTGGGAGCAACACCATTCTTTACCCAGCTGGTGTACATTTCATTTTATGAGCAGATTATCGTTTTGATCATGAAACAAGAATTAGAAGGAATGTTTTGTTCTAATCTAAACAATTCAGGATACATTCTTTATAAACAGATGACAGACATAAAATATTTCTGCATGGTATGTGAATTAATCACCGACATGTTGGCAAGCCTTGAGTGTCACCTGTTGTCAGAAAAGACCTTTCCATTCTCCACGCATGTAAACATAATGCCATCTTTATTATTTGTTCAAACCGTTTCAAACCACCTATTATCTCCCAAAACATAAAGCCAAAGAAGACTGTTTCTAAAATGCAAATATTGACTTTTTTTTAACAAAGGTCAGTAGCTAAGCCCAACAACTCCATCTCTAATCATTCCCCCAGTCATGAATACATTCACCAGCCACTTTCTCAGGTACACCTTGCTAGTACCGGGTTGCACCCCCTTTTGCCTTCAGAACTTCCTTAATTCTTTGTGTTATGGATTCAACAAGGTGTTGGAAATACTCAGAGATTTTGGTCCATATTGACATGATAGCAATAGCAGATTTGTCGGCTGCACATCCATGATGCAAATCCCCCGTTCCACCAGATTCCAAAGGTGCTCTATTGGATTGAGATCTGGTGACTGTGGAGGCCATTGAAGTACAGTGACCTCATTGTCATGTTCAAGAAACCAGTGGTGAGATGATTTGAGCTTTGTGACATGGTGCATTATCCTGCTGGATGTAGCCATCAGAAGATGGGTACACTGTAGTCATAAAGGGATGGACATGGTCAGCAACAATACTCAGGTAGGCCATGGCATCTAAATGATACTCAATTGGTACTAAGGGGAACTAAGTGTGCCAAGAAAATATCCCCCACACCATTACACCACCACCAGTCTGAACTGTTGATAAAAGGCAGGATGGATCCATGCTTTCATGTTGTTTAAGCCAAATTCTAACCCTACCATTTGAATGTCTCAGCTGAAATGGAGACTCATCAGACCAGGCAATGTTTTTCCAGCCTTCTATTGTCACATTTTGGTGCCCCGGTGTGAATTGTAGCCTCAGTTTCCTGTTGTTAGCTGACAGGAGTGGCAAGCGATGTGATTTTCTGCTGCTGTAGCCCATCTGGTTCAATGTGTTGTACATTCAGAGATAGTATTCTGCATACCTTGGTTGTAACAAGTGGTTATTTGAGTTACTGTTACCTTTCTATCATCTCAAACTAGTCTGCCCATTCTCCTCTGACCTCTGACATCAACAAGGAATTTTTGTCCACACAACTGCCGCTCACTGGATATTTTCTCTTTTTTGGACAAGTCTCTGCAAACCATAGAGAGAGTTGTGCATGAAAATCCCAGTAGATCAGCAGTTTTTGAAATACTCAGACCAGCCTGTCTGGCACCAACAACCATGCCATGTTCAAAGTCACTTAAATCCCCTTTCTACCCCATTCTGATGCTTGGTTTGAACTTCAGAAAGTTGTCTTCACCACGTCTAGATGCCTAAATGCACTGCCATGTTATTGGCTGATTAGCAGTTTGTGTTACCAAGCAATTGAAACAGGTGTATCTAATAAAGTAGCCGGTGAGTTTATATGCCTATGGCCTTGCAGAAATCAGTCCATGTTAAATCGGCTGTAGTGCAAATCTGCAAAATGCAAAAAGCACTAAAAATGCATAGGTGTGAATCAAGCCTCAATACTCTTTGATCAGTTCCCTTTGACTTCCGGCCAGGCTGGAAGTAACTATTTTTTTTTTTTCAAGCAAATGTTTAAAAACATTTGTTTTTGATCTATTACTTTTGAAAGTAAATAAGGCCCCTTTCACACGAGGCGGACTCCGTTTCTACGGAGCCCGCCTCGGTCCGCCGGCTCAGCGGGAGATCTCTCCGTTGATCTCCGCTGAGCCGGCGGATGACAGGTCCCTCTCTGCTCACTGAGCGGGGAGGGGCTTGTCAGGCGCCGCTGCCGCCTATGGAGGGATCGGACGAAAACGGACAGCGTGCCTGTTTTCGTCAGATCTCATCCGATCCGCCAGTGACGGACCTGGACGTAGAGCCATCCATCTGCTTTTAGCGGATCTGACGGGGTCGGATGTCAGCGGATATGTCTCCGCTGACATCCGATGCTCCATAGGCTAACATGGATCGCCCGTTCAGGTCCGCCGTCAAAACTGACAGGCGGACCTGAACGGTCCGATTGTGTGAAAGGGGCCTAAGAGATTTGGCGTCTTTTTAGCCCCAGATCTCTCGATAAAGAGGTCCTGTCATGCTTATTTCTATTACAAGGGATGTTTATATTCCTTGTAATAGGAATATAAGTGATTAAAAAAAAAAAGGGACAGTGTAAAAATAAAAAGTAGAAAAAATTAAGAAAACAAAAAATTTAAAGCGCCCCATCCCTCCGTGCTCAAGTGCAGCAGCGAATGCATACATAAGTCGCGCATGCATATGTGAACGGTATTCGCACCAAACATGTGAGGTATCACTGCGAACGTTAGAGAGAGCAATAATTCTAGAGCTAGACCTCCTCTGTAACTCTGCACAGGTAACCTGTAAAAGTGTTTAAAGCACTGCCTGTGGAGATTTTTATGTACCTTAGTTTGTCGCCATTCGACGAGCATGCGCAATTCTAAAGTGTGACATGTTAGGTATCTATTTACTCAGCGGAACATTATCTTTCATATTATACAACAAAATTGGGGTAAATATTGTTTTGTTTTTTTAAATTCATTAAATGTATTTATTTATTTTAAATTGTGTTTGCAAAACTGCTGCGCAAACACCGTGCAACGATCCCCATTTTATTCCATAGGATCTCTCCAAAAAAAAAAAATTATAATGTATTGGGGGTTAAGTAATTTTATAGCAAAAAAATACTGATTTAAACGTGTAAACAAAAAGTGCCAGAAAAAGCCTGGTCGGCAGAAGGTTTAAGCACCACCTTTTGATTCACATACTTTTGCTTATAATTGAGTCTGTGGTGACAGGATTGCTTTAACCTTGGAAAAGAAAAGGGTTAATTTAAGGAAACCCTGTCGCTAGACCATTATTTAAGCAAAAATCTTACCATAAGATTGTGTTAATTTAATATAATGTATGCATGTTATCTACCTCTACAATCCTCCTTTTTGTAGACATCAAAAAGCCGTGAAACTGCTGTTTGGTACCTCCCTCTGGTACGATTGTTGGCAGGGGATTGTCTGTTGGCTGACTGTTGTCCTAAAATCTTACCATTAGTACGCTCCTTTTGACAATTGTTGTCCAATTTTCCGCCAACAAATGTTGGATGACAGGCTAGTGAATTTTTGGCGGACAGCGGTTTGACGTCAGATTTTCGTATGGTCAGTACACAAATCCGTCACACAAAAGTCGAAAGTACAAACATGCATGCTCGAAATCCATGCTCACCAAACACGAAATTAGCAGAAGGGGCCAAAAGGGTGGCACTCAAGAGCTGAAATTCCTCGTAGTACGTCACTACATTCGTGTTTGTGGCACGACAATTGTGTACCGTTAGTATGCAAGACAAGATCCTGGCACCTGCCCTTTTGACAAAAATCAGACGCTCAGTTGGCCAACAATCGTACTGTGTGTACGAGGCTTAAATCTTGGTACACATGGTCCAGGGGCGGACTGACCCATTGGGCACTCGGGCACTGCCCGAGGGCCCGGGCCGCTGGGGGCCTGTGAGAGGCTCTGCAATACATGTCTAGCAGGGATTCAGGAAGTGGCTGTAATAATAATTCGCACAGCGCGCTGCTCTCCACTGTCCCCTCCTTCCCTCCCGTCCACCCCAGGTGCTTGTACTGTACATGATATCACCTGGGATGGACGAGAAAAGAGGAGGGACCAGCAGGGAGCAGCGCGCTGTGAGCAGTATTACAAGCATATGGTGAGGCGCTGTTTTTTTTTTTATTGGAGTACCATGGTCGCCATCGCAGAGGCGGGAGCAGACGGCGCGGCAGCCAGTACAGATGTAGGGGGCCCAAGCCCCAACAGGACCACAGGAGGCCCCATGTAACTCTCACGGTCCTCCCCCCGCATAGTCTCTTCCTGTGCCCTCCATCCACCCACAGTGTCCCCCAGTGCACTCCACCCCCACAGTGTCCCCCTGTGCCCTCCACCCCCCCACAGTGTCCTTTTGTGCCCTCCACCCCCCACAGTGACCCCCTGTGCCACCCACCGACTGTGTCCCCCTGTGCCACCCACCCACAGTGTCCCCCTGTGCCCTCCACCCCCCACAGTGTCTCCTTGTGCCCTCCATCCACCCCCCATGGTGTCCCCCCCCACGGTGTCTCCCTGTGCCGTCCAACCCTCCTACGGTGTCTTTCTGTGCCCTCCAACCCCCCCACGGTATCCCTCTGTGTCTTCTCCCCCAACAGTGTCCCCCTGTGCCCCCCCACGGTGTCCCTCTGTGCCTTTTCCCCCCCACGGTGTCCCCCTGTGTCCTCCACCCCCCATGGTGCTGCCTCCCCCCTGATGGCTACCCTGAGAGACACTGTGCTGAGTCTGAAGGGTCCCATTGCTCTACTGTGTGTCCTGTATTTTGGTTCGAGGCCTGCTTTTTGCCCTACTGCATGCCCCATGGCCTGTGATGTGCCCTGTTGTGTACACCCTGATGTGCCCTACTGTGTGCCCCTTGCCCTGTGATTTGTCCTGTGCCCTGTGATGTGCCCTGCCATGTGCCCCATGCCCTGCTGTGTATGACCTGTTGTGCTCTACTCTGTGCCCTGTGATGTGCTCTACTGTGTGCCCCATGTCCTGTGATGTGCTGTGTACTCCCTGATGTGCCCTACTGTGTGCCCCGTGCCCTGGGAAGTGTGCCTCATGCCCTGTGATGTGCCCTGCTGTGTACTGCCTAACGTGCCCTGTTCCCAATGATGTGCCCTGGGATGTGCCCTTCTGTGTACCCTGTGCTCTGCTGTGTGCACTACTATGTGCCACATGCCCTGTGATGTGTGGCATGCCCTGCTGTGTACCTCCTGATGTGCCCTGTGATGTGCCCTGCTGTGTACCCCCTGATGTGCCTTGTACTCCCTGTGATGCACCATGCTGTGCTCAATAATGTGCCCTGCTGTGTACAGCATAATAAATCCTGCTGTGTGCCCCGTGATGTGACCTACTGTGTGCCCCCTGATGTGTCCCATGTCCTGTGATGTGCTCAGTATCCTGCTGTGTGCCCCATTATGTGTCCTCCTGTGTGCCCTGTGATGTGCCCTACTGTGTGCCCCGTGCCCTGTGATGTGCTCAGTGCCCTCCTGTGTTCCCCATGATGTGCCCTCCTGTGTGCCCTGCGATGTGCCCTACTGTGTGCTCCATGCCCTGTCCCGCATGATGTGCCCTGGTGTGTGCCCCATGCCCTGTGATGTGCCCCGTGCCCTGCTGTGTCCCATACTGTGTGCCCCATGATTTATGTAGGTGGGGCTTTGTGTAGGTGTGGCTTGCATGTGGGTGGGGACACAAGGGGCCCCACGATCTTCTATTGCCCAGGGGCCCCATGAGTTGTCAGTATGCCCCTGACATGGTCCGAATATCAACAGAAACCTATGTGTACATCAGCCTGTCTGACAGAAGCTAGCTGAATGGCCGCCTTCTTTCAAACCACATGCTGGAAAACCAGCATCCAATCGGCATCTGATCAGCGCTCTCAGCCACTACCTGCAAGCGCTGACTGATGTGTTCTGGCTGGGGGGGCGTTCCCCTGTCAGATCACAATAGCTCAGCAGGGAGATCGCTGTACTAATATTGGTACAGTGGCTCCTATCGAGCTTCTCACTTAATTTTTGTTCAGCCCACTGGGTTGACCGAAAAAAAACTAAGGCCCCTTTCACACTGGGGCGGTTTGCAGGCGTTATTGCGCTAAAAATACCGCCTGCAAACCGCCCCTAAACAGCCTCCGCTGTTTGTTCAGTGTGAAAGCCCGAGGGCTTTCACACTGAAGCGGTGCGCTGGCAGGACGGTAAAAAAAGTCCTGCGAGCCGCATCTTTGGAGCGGTGAAGGAGCGGTGTGTTCACCGCTCCTAAACCGCTCCTTCCCATTGAAATCAATGGGACAGCGCGTCTATACTGTGGTAATACCGCGGCTATAGCCGCGCTGTACGAGCGGGTTTAACCCTTTTTCGGCCGCCAGCGGGGGTTAAAACCGCACCGCTATCGGCCGAATACAGCCGCAAAAACAACGGTAAAACAGCACTAAAAATAGCGCTGTTTTACCGCCGACGCCCCCACCGCCCCAGTGTGAAAGGGGCCTTACAGTGTGTACCGGGCATTAGAAAATGTCAATGTTATATATTCCCACGCTGCCTCAAAATACCCTCCAACACCAACAAAAAGCTGCTAAACACCCCTGTTTAATCACCAACTCAAAAATACTAAATAAAAATAATTGGCGCAGTGCTTTTTGTAACCCAGAAGCAAAAAGCTAGTACAAAAAAAAAACGGTATATGAATAACAAAAAATGCGAAATATATATGCCACAATAAGTGAATACATGAAAATTACAAAATTTACATGTGATAAAGTGCTGAGTACAAAGAACCATTCCTCAAACAAGTGAATGCAGGGACACTGTATAGTATTACCCTTCATTCCTCCCCTGGCACCTACATAGTAGCTTATTTGGGGAGGGGCAGAGGGGCTCAGACAGTAATTCCCATTACTTTTATTCTCAGTGGATGAACAGTGTGGTGGAGTAAAGAAAGATATATATATATATATATATATATATATATATATATATATATATACTGCTGGGGAAAGCTACATTAAAGGGAACTTGTACATCACCTTGCATTGGCCAAGCACAGGATCACTTTAACACATTGCTATAGCCAACACAGCAGCTTTACTGAGTAAAAAAAACATGTTAATAATAAAAATCATTTTATTCATGCTTTGTACAGTTTTGGCCAGCAGCGATTTTGGCTGGGTTGCAGACACTCCCAAGCTATCTATTTGAGAACAAGTAATGAAGAGAAGGTTTTCTTCCAGTACGGGGTGTTCTCCTTAGTAAATGAACATTAGAGGATGATCCTGAGCCTCCTGTCTGTGCCAGAGGGTTCTTAGTCTAGGAGTCACCACATAGTCGGCTACCACAGACTACCTCTTGAATAGCGATGTACTGAAGAAGCCAAGCTGTTTTACAGGGCGACGTCAGTCCAAATACACAGTTTAGACATGTATAATAGGAGCTTTTTCACCTGCCAAGGAATCTGTACAGTAATGCACATATTATTCTGATTGGCACCTTCCTGCTATAGACTATACAGGGCTGGGACAAGGGGTGGGCAGGAGGGATGTATGCCCTGGGCACAGCGGTTTACTGTATGGATGGGGGGCGCCAGTGAGCTCATTCTAATATAAGGCATTTTGACAAGCGGATGACTGCTGGGGTAAACATTCCCTAAGTTTGCACATAATGAAGGAGTTTGGCTTCTTTGCCCTGAGTGCTGGATGATATTGTGACTGGTGACAACACTTTCCAGAGACTAGGTGTCACTGTCCCACCCCCAGTCTATTCTTTGGACTACAATTGAACATCACCATATAGGTGACACCCACCCAGAGCTCACTTTATCTTATCTGCCTCAATCAACATGTCTACCTACCAACCACTGAAGTGTTTATATTAAAATTATTAAAATCGCAGATGAACTTTAACATGTTAATTTAATTACAAAAATAATTTCAGAATTTTTAAATATTTTTATATATATATTATCCCTTGTGTTCCTGTCATGAAGATCCTGGTGCAGGCTGTTCTATTTATAGCAGGTGTCAAATACAAGGCCCGGAGGCTGAATCTGGCTCGCCAGGCCATTTTATGTGGCCCTCGCACCCTTTCTGCAGCTGCAGGACCCAGCGTCTTCACCCCCACTTTGTCTCAGCAGTCGGCAGCAGAGAGGACGACAAAACTCCACCCAAAAGAACCTGTGCCTCTCTGTGCAGCCGCAGCACCCCCTCATCTCTGTCTCAGCACATTCAGGCAGCTGACTCCAGCCTTCCTCTGGTACTCCTCCAGACCCTGCACTTTCTGCTTCCCAGCTCCACCGCTAGCTTCTTCCCAGCAGCAAGGTAAAGAGGGGTGTACTGTGATGTATGGGAGGGTTGGGGACTCTTGACTTCTGATGGTGGGGACAGCTCTTGACATATGATGTAAAAGAAGGTGCTCTGAACATCTGCTTATAATTATTCTGAGAATAATACAATTCTATGCCAGTTGAAAAGGAGGGTCTTGTACTGCTGGTATCATCGACAAGAAACGTTATCGGTGACTGCACAGACAGAAAACCATGGTAGAACCCTGTTCGGTCTAAGCAGTCTCCAATAAAATATGTTGTGGATGATGCCAGTGGTGGGGATCCTCCTTTTCATACTTGCATCATCCACTATAGGAGTGTCAGTGGGCTGCATGCCAGTCTGCATCTACCCTTTACAGCTTAACTACTTACGGACCGCCCGCCGTCATTATATGGCGGCACTTTGAAGTGGAATATCATTGTTATAGCAGCAGCTAGCTGCCATATCCAAGTATCCACTTCTTCAGCGTGCAGTCTGCTTTTAGATAAAAGTGGTCTCAGCGGCAGATTCGCCACGAGATCACTTTTATGGTGGAAGAGGGCCCCTCCTGCCTTGCTCCGGGGCCCTCCGCTGCTGCCGGTGATTGGGTCCTTTTCCTTTCTGGGGTATAAAGCTGAGTGAGGGGAAGATGGCTCCCACCTGGCTCCATACCATTGCAGGGTGGAAGCGACGTCAATACGTCACTTCTGCCCATAGCTCTTAAAGGGAAATTTATTAGTTTTTTTTTTTTACAAACAACATTTTTTTTTTATTGCATTTTAGTGTAAATATGAGATCTGAGGTCCTTTTGACTCCAGATCTCATATTTAGAAGGTCCTGTCATGCTTTTTTTCTATTACAAGGGATGTTTGAATTCCTTGTAATAGGAATAAATGTTTAAAAGAACAGTGTAAAAATAAAAATAAAAAGTAAATTAAATAAGAAAAACATTTCTTTCTTAAATGCACCCCGTCCCGCCGAGCTCACGTGCAGAAGCGAACGCATGCATGAGTAGCGCCCGCATAAGAAAACGGTGTTCAACCACACATGTAGAATTTTTTAAACATCACATATGGAGATTTTTAAGGATAAAAGTTTGTCGTCATTCCACGAGTGGGCACTATTTTGAAGCGTGACATGTTGGGTATCAATTTACTCGGTGTAACATCATCTTTCACAATATAAAAAAAAATGGGCTAACTTTACTGTTGTCTTATTTTTTCATTCAAAAAAGTGTATTTTTTAATTTAAAAAAGTGCACTTGTAAGACCGCTGCGCAAATACGGTGTGACAGAAAGTATTGTAACAACCACCATTTTATTCTCTAGGGTGTTAGAAAAAAACATATATATAATTAGGGCTTTTTTTCAGCAGGAACGTGGGGGAACGCAGTTCCAGCACCTCCAGAACTGATTGGCAAGGTGTTCTGGAGGGTCTATTGAGGCTGGGATCTATTTTTGCGGAGGAAGGGGGTCTATTATTGCTGGGGAGATCTTCTGTTGCTCATTGGGAATCTATTGTTGCTGGGGGTCGGTCTTATGTTGCTGGGGGGTCAATCGTTTCTGGACGGGAGGGGTCTTTGTTGCTGGCTGCTGGAGGGTCTATTGATGCTGGCTGCTGGAGAATCTATTGTTGCTGGAGGGAATCTATTTTTGCAGGGGGGGTCTATTGTTGCTGGGGAGGTCTATTGTTGGTCTATCAGTATTGATGCTGGCTGCTGGAGAATCTATTGTTGCTGGAGAGGATCTATTTTTGCAGGGGGGGGCTATTGTTGCTGGGGAGGTCTATTGTTGCTGGTGGGGAATCTATTTTTCCTGGGGGTGGGTCCTATGTTGCAGGGAGTCAATTGTTGGTCTACTGATGCTGGCTGTTGGAGGTCCACTGTTGCTGGGGTGTATCTATTTTACTGCCTTTCTTGTTATCGTTAACAAATTCCATACAAAATACTTAGAACCACAAAATGATACTTGGCTCTGTATTCTCTAAAAGAGGTGGTACTGGGAGGTGGGTAAGGGGTGGAACCAAGGGACGGTGCTCGGAGGTGGGTAGGGGGTGGAGTCAAGGGCTGACTTAGAAGAGAGGAGTTCCTGCACCTATTCTCTGAGAAAAAAAGCCCTGTATATAATGTTTGGGGGTAATTTTCTAGCAAAAAAAAGTGATTTTAACTTATAATCAACAAGTTTGAAAAATAGGCCTGGTCTTAAAGTGGTTAAGTCCTAAGTTATTACTAAAACCAGTAACAATCGAGTGCAGAGGCAATCATTTAATATTATAAAGAGTATATACATTTATATAGTCTTACAGATACAACCGACCATTTGAGGGCAAATGCTGATGTGGCCCGCAATGAAATTGAGCTTGACACCCTTGATTTATAAGGTGACAATGCTCCATTCCTGTTCTTCAATTGTTCTTCTGCATTGTTAACGCTTCATATGTCCCAATGAGAACTACAAGCATCTGGGCCAATGCTCATTGCACAAATATGTTTTACTCTTGTCACCATGAGGAAACCCCTCTTGAGAAGTGCCATGCCGCCTTCGCTATGAGCACATGTAGTTAGGAAGTGGCTATAAAGAGGATGTGTGAGATCAGCAACACTGAGGGCCCATTCACACCAACAAATGTGCTGAATGAAAAGACACACATCAGATCTTATTGCCAGAATGCTTTGCTGTACCATGTTACTAAGTGATGAAGGGGTAACAAGTAGAGAATAAAGCAGGACTGGTACAGAGTCTGCACTGTGGCTTTAAATATGCCAGTGTTCTAATACCCTTCAAAACTCTATAGGCGTCTATAGGCACTGCGACATGCCAATTTACAGTAATGTTTATAAAGGTGCAGAAGATGTTCTTGTTACATCAAAGAAGCTGACCTCCTGAGCTAGAGAATGTAGAATAGCCCTGTACACAAATTAAACATAAATTTAGTAAAACAAAGTTGTTTTTTGACCCAGAAATGTTTTATAAAATGTAACATACTTGTGCTGTAATTTCACATACAGTATTTAGTGACTTTCACATGAAAATCTGTTTCTGTATTTTAAATTTCCAGTGCCGTATAGAATTATGAAAGGGAGAAAATGATTAGTTTGTATTGAAAGCCTTTTTTTTTAGACACTTCCTTGTATGTGGTTCATTCTCCTTTGTGTTACATACTTCTCATGGGTCTCATTTGGCACTTAAAGCAGTATTAAACCCCAAAGCAAAAAATATATAAAAATGCAGTTTACCAATTCTTATATGTGGTGGCTGAATGTGTTTTCTTTTATTTATTTTTTTTAGGCTTTTTCCTTTATTTTCACCTGGTGATGCAACCAATAAGTGTGATTTTATTCAACTTACTTTAACAGACTAGGCTGTCCAGACAAAGTAGAAGTTAGATGATTGAGACAGCTGGGTCAGCTTCAATTTGTTAGACAAGTCCATCTAAATCTGCTAGTCTACCCCCCCCCCCCCCCAGGTTGAAAATGCTGCTGTCCAAAGGTGTCTTTGTTGCTCCTCCATAGACACAATACACCCTGATTGGGGAAGTGTGTTACTGGCTGGATCACTCAGTGAAATAATGAAAAAAAGGCCAAAAAAAGAAAACAAATGCATCCACCAAATTTAATGGTTGGTAAGTTGTAATATAATACATTTTTGGGGGGTTTAAAGTGGTTGTAAAGTCACTTGTAATGTTACTACAATCTTCTCTGTTAGGTAACAATATGTGCCCCGCTGTATGTCCTTTATTAAAAAAAAAAGCCAATATCTACCTTATTTCAGAGCGCCTCTCGGCGCTCACGTGACCGGCCGCCTCTCTCCTCTCCCCGTCCAACAGCTTCAGCGGGAGGTGCCGAGAACTCCCGCTGATGTCAGCCAGGAGGAGATAGGCGGCCAGTCACGTGAGCGCCGGGGGGTGCTCTTAAATAAGGTAGATATTGGCCTTTTTTTTAAATAAAGGATATGCTATGGGGCACATATTGCTACCTAACAAAGCGGATTGTATTAACATTAAACTGTTATAAAAGCAGCAGGAGGGGAGGATTGGGGAGCGGGCAGAGCTGACAGGCAGGGAGGGGTGGGGGGAGAGGACAGAGGAGGACAGAGGTGAGCTACGGATGACGGAGCACATAAATTGACCACGGTGTCAGGGCTCAGCAGCCATGATATACCGTGGTCAGTTTACAGGGGAGAGGGCAGCTCCTGGCAGGATCAGCCAGGTATTTCAGGTGATAGAGAGGGCCAAATTACACAGCACAAGCACTGTCCTGGATAACATGTTTTTTTGGGGGTTACAAACACTTTAATATAATTCTAACGTTTTACGATAATCTTTTGTTTGGACCCTTTAGTCATTTGCAGAAAAGTTTTTGTTCTCCTATTACATTTGTCAGCTTTGGTCTGTTGTTCTGATCCCAGTTCCACCACCTAGTAAGCCGCTAGCCTGACATGATCTATCTGACCCTTACTTTTCAATTTCAACTCGAAAATAGTTTTCATTTGAACATTGAAGCAATCAGACTTAACCACATGTGGGCAACATAACCAGGAAAGCGAAACAATACAATAACAAGAAGAAAAACACTGAAAGGTAAGAACTCAGGGAAAGGAAACAAATAGTGAAGTGAATGGAAAGAGACAAGTTATTGTAATAATAAAAATAATATTTATTAATATTAATAATTAATATACAGGACGTTAAAGTGGACCTAGCATCAGGTTAATATCTTTATGTTAAATAAGTAATGTGTAAGAATAACACAGAGGTCACAGTACCCCCCGGACAATTCCTTCATCTTTTTCCCCAGAAGGATGGCGCCATCTTGGTTCAGCTCAGCATCTATTTCTTGGACTGAGAGTCTGGCTCAGAGAACACAAGGTCATGTAAAGCCTACTGACTGTGCACTTCTTGGCTTTGTTCACAAAATTTCCACTGTGCACATCATATAGACCACAAGTGGGCAAATTTCATGATTTTGGCAACCTTAACCGCTTGCCGACCAGCCGCCGAACAGAATCCTAGAGCCCCTGAACAGCAGTAAATCATAAAGCGGGACTAAACCCATCGATGTAACGGTTTCAAAAAACAGTTACATTCCTGGAATGCCGGGATTGCTAACTGTCACATTTACACATTGTCCTTAACCAATCTGTCAAACCATCAAATGGCTGGTGTCATAAGTGATCACATGTCCAGCATCATGGCAGTTGCAGATCAAACAGAAGCAGCTGCCTTGGCTGTAAAGGATAGGAGGGTTTAAGGCTTGTCAGCAGATCAGCCTCTACAAATTTGGCAGTGCCTAAAAATAGAGAGCAACTGAGCTTGTGCAGGCAGGGTGAAACAGTGTATTACTGGATTTTAAACAGTATAGACACTTATTTTTAATGTTTTACAGATCTATACCTGCAAAAGGGGCCAGCCTGAAGTGATCTAGCAGGACCATTTTCTGACTAAAGTTCCACTCTAAATGTGGGCCCTGATGTCACCATAAGGCCAGACATATTATTCAGCGAAAATAACTCTATGTAAAGCTACCAGACATGCAACAAAAGATGATCAGGGAACTTGGAGCATGCTATAGGAGTTGGTGAAGAATGTGGATGTGCTTCATGAAAAAGTCATAGACCACTGACACTATATATGAGACTGATCAAGATCACTGCTATTACAGCCCTCTACAAATCAATGCTTCCACCTCAAACCAATCCATTTAAGAGGGAGTCCCGCGAAAAAAAAAAAATCATTAAAAGTCAGCAGCTACAAATACTGCAGCTGCTGACTTTTAAAATAAGGATACTCCCCTGTCCCGGGGTCCAGCGATGTCGGCACCCGAGACCGAATTGTCCCTCGGTCCTCGGGTGCTGCCGCTGCCATTCTCTGTAAGGGAATCAGGAAGTGAAGCACTGCGGCTTCACTTCCCGGTTCCCTACTGCGCATGTGCGAGTTGCGCTGCGCTTCCTAACTGGTCCCCGCTGTTTCTGGGACCCGTGTGTGTCCCAGCAGACAGCACGGTGGGGACGGGAAGAGGTATAGACTCCCGTGGGAGTCTATGCCGGAAGTGGGTGCAAAGACCTGTCTTAGACCCCTTTCACACTGGGGCGGTTTGCAGGCGTTATTGCGCTAAAAATACCGCCTGCAAACCGACCCAAAACAGCCGCTGCTGTTTGTTCAGTGTGAAAGCCCGAGGGCTTTCACACTGAAGCGGTGCGCTGGCAGGAGAAGAAAAAAATCCTGCTAGCCGCATCTTTCACCGCTCCTGCCCATTGAAATCAATGGGGCAACGCGGCTATACCGTGGCAATACCGCGGCTACAGCCGCGCTATTCGAGCGGTTTTAACCCTTTTTCGGCCGCCAGCGGGGGTTAAAAACGCACCGCTAGCGGACGAATACAGCCGCAAAAACGATGGTAAAACAGCGCTGTTTTACCGCCGACGCCCCCACCGCCCCAGTGTGAAAGGGGCCTTAGACAGGCATCTGCACCCCCCTCCCCCCTGAAAGGTGCCAAATGTGACACCGGAGGGGGGGGGGGGGGTTCAGAAAAGTGGAGGCTCAATTTTTGTGTGAACCTCCACTTTAGTAGTTACCAGAAGACATTCCAATGAACATTTTTTCATGGGCTTGAGTGAGCACCTAGTTAGAGGAGCTCCAGTCCCCTTTGGTATGCAGTCGCAGCAAAAGTGGGAGTGGGTACCTGGTACCTGTCAAAATCAGGTACCCGCTCTCCCGCTCCTCAAAAGTGCCAAGTCTTCGAGAGGAGCGGTGGACAAGTCCTTAAAGTGGAACTTCCCCTTTTGGGTGGAGCTCTGCTTTAAGGAAAAACACAGGATATCTGTAGAGGCCACAGAATAGATGCCAAAGGACCACGTTTGATTCCCTGACCACTGGTTGAGCACCAGGGCTGTAGACTTTTTGTAGGAACTTCCTTCAGATGTGTGCACGCTCCAGCGCCAGCTAAACATCACAGTTTTATTGCGGTGATTATGGCACAATGAGCCAGCACAGCATGCATCGCCACAGCTGCTTGTAGTTCAACACAGGACTGCACAGGAAAGGGTGGTAACGTTGCAACTGTACTAAATAAGCGTTGTCACCCTAGGGCACGAAGTGTCTGTAGATACAGTTTGCTGACATAATTTAACTGAAACAGGACAGAATAAAAGAAATGATTAAAGTGATATTAAAACTTCATTTCTTCTTTACACTTACCTGCTCTGTGCAGTGATATTTGGTTCTTCTTGGGTCTGTTCAGCGAATGCCCCCATAGAAAGCGGCTTTTTATGGGGGCACTGGTGCGAACCCATTCTCGAGCCCCCCTGTCTGCATTTATTGACACAGACAGGGCGGTTCAGCCCTCGTCACAGGATTTGATTGACAGCAGCGGGAGCCAATGGATCCTGTTGCTCTAAATCTGCCCAGTGAGGAGAGAGAGCACTGGATCTGGAATAGGCTCAGGTAAGTAAAAGGGGGGCTGGGTGGGATTCTGTGACACAGAAGGTTTTTTACCTTAACCACTTGCCAACCGCCACATAGCAGATTTACTGCCACAGGGCGGCCATGCTGTGCAGAATCACGTATATATATGTGATTCTGCACGTCCGGGTATCTGGCGCAAGTGTGCGCCTCTGGCGGGTCGCTCCCGCTGTGATTTTACCCGATGTCTGCCAGCACACACTGATCGTTCTGTACACTATCAGAATGGCAATCTCTCTTTGTAAACAAGGCACATTGCCATTCTGTCAGTACAGAAGACATGGATCCTGTGTTTCTGTGAAGTAGAAACATCTATCCATGTCTTCCACTAGTAAAAGCACCTCCCCCACTACGCTGTAACATTAGCTAGGCACACAGTCAACAGTTTGATCGCTCCTGATGTTAACCCCTTCCCAGCCAGTGTCATTAGTACAGTGACAGTGCATATTTTTAGCACTGATCACTGTAATAATGTCACTGGTTCCCCCCCCCAAAAAAATCGCCGCAATATCACAGTCCCGCTATAAATCGCCACCATTACTAGTAGATAAAAATAAATAAATAAATAGATCCCATAGTTTGTAGACGCTATAACTTTTGCGCAAACCAATCAATATACGCTTATTGGGATTTTTTTTTTACCAAAAATATGTAGCAGAATACATATCTGCCTAAATTGATGAAGAACTTGGCTTTTTTACATTTTTTTATTGGATATGTTTTAGGGCAGAAAAGTAAAAAAATATTTTTTTCCAAATTGTTGGTCGTTCTTTGTTTATAGCGCAAAAAATAAAAACCACAGAGGTGATCAAATACCACCAGAAGAAAGCTGTATTTGTGTGAAAAAAAAAGAACATACATTTTATTTGAGTACAGTGTCGCATCACCACGCAATTGTCAGTTAAAGTAACGCAGTGCCATATTGCAAAAAATGGCCTGGTCAGGAAGGGGGGTAAATCTTCCGGAGGTCAAGTGGTTAATGCGTAGCATTGCAATAAAGTAAAAAGACTTTATGCTTTAGAACCACTTTAAGCTTTTTGACATCATAGGATTACAGACAGCAACATGTTGGTTTGTGTAGTTGGATTTACATACACTTTGTTCACATTTGTAAACTTTCAAGCAAGCATGTGATTTATTAGTTAAAAATATACTTTTCACTTAGATTGCATAACATTCAGCTAACTTGATGTGGTGTATGAGACTACGGACAGCTGACTTAGGACTAGATGTATGATGAATGCACAGATAAACTCCCAGCCCACATAAACCTTCTACACCTAGTCTGGTGTATTACAGGAATGATACTCGTGCAGGATTTACACTGAGTCACAGCCGCTCTTCCTACACACATATGCAGGGCCTCAGGAACACAAATGTTATATTCACAGAACAGTAAGGCACCTAATAAAACTGCCCATTTTTATTTGATTTAAAAACATTTTGGCTGGACAGTGTTTAGAAAGTTAAAAGACTGGAAGGAACCTAAAGTGATTCACAAGGATCTGGTGACAGCATGCACTTTCATTTTATAACATCAGCAAAATCATTACAACATAGTTATTTTTGAGAATCCAATATAAGCTTGAAAAATCTCCTTTCATATTGTGATGGCTGCCTATCTCGTGCCCATCCATTTAGGCAACCTCCTGGACTCCCTGCTGTTTACTTAAAATTTCTAAGGAGTCGGACTACATATCCCATGGTACCTTTCCACCTGCAAGCAGGGATTCCTGTTCTGATTCTGCCTCCTGAGACTTCTCCTCTCAGCACCTCTGTAGTTAAGAAGGCAGGCTCTGTGAAATGTGTGGCACAGCAGTGCCTACTAGCAGGGCATTGTGAATACATGTCACAGAATTCAAGGAAGTAAATGTGTGGGGATCTTCACAAAGTACGTTTACACACTTCAAAATCAGCAAGTAAACAAACACAGCTATTTGCAGATCCCACAAGTGGCTGCACTTCAGCAGTATTATTACCTTAGTCACCCTATATTCAGGGCCGTTTTTAAGGCAGGGCAAAAGGGGGAAGCTGCCCTGGGCCCTGTCATTGTTGTGGGGCCCAAAGCAGCTGCCTCATACTTGGCAACTATCCCAGTATAAATTCCCTTGTCCCTTGAGGTTTTAGTCCCGTGCTGTGTCCTGATATCTCGGTGTGAAGTTCTGTTACTAATGCTGCCCAGCTCTGCCCTATTGTTGTGTGCAGATGACTCACCTGTGTTTACATGTAAATACCGACACTGATATGTAAATAGCGACGGCATTCGTATGTAAATAGCGGCAGACCAGCAGGATTCATATGTAAATAGACGTAGTATTCATATGTATATCATGCCCCCCTGGAGGTTATATCCACCATCACCTATACTGAATGCTGCCCACCGTGGAGGTAAAGGGTCATGCTTGAAAGTCCTGCCTACAACTGTGGTCATTAAGCCTAACATCAGCCTGTTCAGCAAAGGTAAGCAAATTACTGGGGGGAGGGTAGTGTGGGGTGTGCAGAGGTAGGCAGTAAAGGAATTACAGTTTGGGGTGAACAAGGAGGGGATGTATAGAGGTAAGTAAGGTGGGTGCAAAGATGAGCAGAGGAGGCAGGTAGAGTTAAAGGGGAGGGGGAGTGGAGAGGATGGTGAAGGTTTGGGGTGCAGAGGTTAGCATGGGTTTAAGGATGCAAAGGTGTACTGACAGGGTGGATAAAGATGTAGGTCATGTGTAGGGCAGCCCACTCGTTTCAACGGGCTGCTCTATGCGCTACAAATGCGGAAGAAACTCCCAAATCCTTTTCCAAAATCAGTGAGCAGTATTGATGTACAGTAATCTCTAGCAACCAATCAACAAGCAGAAATTATGTGCTGTAACCTCTAGCAACCAGTCAGTGAGTGGTAATGATACACTGTAACCTCTGGCAACCAATCCCAATCGCTGTCTGATCTGATTCAGTAAACTGATTTTAAGTCTAGCTGCTTTTTATTGTATGTCTCAAAGCAGGTGGAGAGCGAAACTGCATGGAGGGGGGGGGGCCAAAAAATTTTTTGCCCAGGGTCCAATCAATATTATAGACAGCCCTGCCTATATTTCACTCGTTCCACCCTGCCACAGATCTCGCTGTATTCCCGTTTTACACCAGAGGCCTCACCCAGCCCACTTTTCTGCATAGTTGCTTTTTTCAGGGTGGGGGGTTGCAGACTTTGCAGACTTCAACCATGTTACATCGTAAAAATGGTTTTTGCTTTTAAACAGCACAAGTAGAAGACAGCGCGGGGAGAAGAAAGCTCGGGGCTTCTTTTTTAATAAAGGACATGTCAAAAACTGTCTCTTGTTTTTTTTAACATTTCAATGCTTTTTCGGGTGAATGGGTAGGGGTACAATGTATGCGATACCCATTCACATGGGGGGGGCAGGATCTGAGATCTGCTTCCAGATTACGATAAGCCCCCCGCCCACAGACACGACAACCACAGCCCAGGGTTGTTGGGAAGAAGCCCTTGTCCCTATCAATATGGGGGCAAGGTGCTTTGGAGCGCCCATCCCCCCATGTTGAGGGCATGTGGCCTGGTATGGTTCAGGAGGGGGGGGCGCTCACTCGTCCCCTCCCTTTCCTGGCCTGCCAGGCTGCATGCTCAGATAAGGGTCTGGTATGGATTTGGGGGGGGGGGGGGCCGTGCCATTTAAAAAAATATTTTGGCGTGGGGGGTACCCCCTGAATCCATACTAGACCCGAAGGGCCTGGTATGGACCCCATGCCGTTTTTTTCACGATTTTTTTGTTGCTGGCATTTTTTTTCTTTTACATTCAGCTGTCAGCGAGGAATCCCACTGACAGCTGATGACTCATCGGTTGTTAGGGACACGGCGGACGGCTTCCTGGCCCCCTCCTTAGCAACCAGCTACATACAATGTTTAAACAGAAAAATCAAAAACGCAAAACACATCAAAAATTGCATCAAACACTTGCATTCTGGTGTGATTCCATTGAAGTCTATTACATGCAAAACACAGAAAAAAAGTCCCCGACCCTTTCCAAAAACGCATAGATGTGAATGTGTACCATAGGAAACCATGTTAAATGGACTGTAGTGCGTTTCTGCAAACTGCAATACGCATAGGTGTAAACCTATGGTTAGAGGGACAGAACCGGAGAGGAGGTAAGTATTGCCACAGAGTTGCTTTTTTGTTTTTAACCACTTGCCTACCAGGCACTAACACCCCCTCCCTGCCCAGGCCATTTTTCAGCTTTCAGCGCTGTCGCATTTGAATGACAATTGCGCGGTCATGCTACACTGTACCCAAACAAATTTTTTATCATTTTCTTCACACAAATAGAGCTTTCTTTTGGTGGTATTTAATCACTGCTGGGTTTTTTATTTTTTACAAAAAAAAAAAAGACCAAAAATTTTGAAAAATAAAATGTTTTTTATTTTTTTCTGTCAGTAAATTTTAGTAATTTTTCACCTTCACTGATGTGCGCTGATGAGGCGGCACTGATGGGCACTGATAGGCTGAAAATGGTGGGCATTGATGAGGCGGCACTTATGGGCACTGATGAGGTGGCACTGATGAGGAGGCACTAATATGCCACATTTATGGGCACTGATAGGTGGCACTGATATGTGGCACTGATAGGCGGCCCTGATGGGCACTAATAGGGCACTGGTTGGCATGGATAGGCAGTACAGATGGGCACTGATGGTCATTGATGGGTGGCACTGACGGGCATTGACGGACAGCAGTGATAGGCATTGATGGGCAGCACTGATTGCCAGCACTGATTGCCAGCACTGACTGGCATGGCTGATGGGCACTGATTGGTCGCACTTGTGGGCAGTGTTGGGCACTGATTGCTGCCACTGGTGGGCACTGTATGCTGGCATTGGTGGGCACTGTATTGTGACACTATATTTCTTTATTGTAATCAGGGCACTGATGATCAGTGCCCTGATTACATTCCTACATGTCCCCCTGCTGTGCCGGCCCTAGACATTCTGCTGTCTGGTACCAAGAATGAAATGCTGCCCCCCCCCCCCCCCAAAAAAAAAAATCATCACGTCCACCAAAATGACCCCACATCCATTATTTTATATCATGATAACTGAAGAGGACCTGGCATGGCTCTATACGTGTATATAGGAGTATAAAGAGAACCTGTCTAGGCTCTATACATGCATAGGAGTATAAAGAGAACCTGTCTAGGCTCTATACATAGGAGTATAAAGAGAACCTGTCTAGGTTCTATACATAGGAGTATAAAGAGAACCTGTCTAGGCTCTATACATGCATAGGAGTATAAAAAGGACCTGTCACAGCACTATACATGTATGTAGGAGTATAAAGAGGACCTGTCATGGCTCTATACATTATATATGGTGGAATCTCCGCGCTAAACCCTCTAACATATGTGCATATACTTATATTTAACCCCTTTCCTACCAGTGACATTTACACAGTAATAAGTGTATTTTTATAGCACAGATCACTGTATAAATGTCACTGGTCTCAAAAATGTGTCAAAAGTGTCCGATGTGTCCACCGCAATGTCGCAGTCTCACTAAAAATCGCAGATCACTGCCATTACTAGTAAAAAAAAAAAAATAATAATAAAAATGCCTTAAATCTATCCCCTATTTTGTAGACGCTATAACTTTTGCACAAACTAATACACTTATTGCGTCTTTTTATACCAAACATATTTAGAAGAAATTTTCGCTATTTTTGTTTATAGCACAAAAAATAAAAACCGTAGAGGTGATCAAATACCACCAAAAGAAAGCTCTATTTGTTGGAAAAAAAATTGTCAGTTAAATCGACGCAGTGCCATATCGCAAAAAAAAATGATTGAAGTGCAATATTTCTATTATTACATTGTTATATAAAGTAAAATGGTTTAACTCACCATAATGCAGAATCAGTGGGAGCCCTGAGCGTGTCATTTGCCAACGTCTCCTGCCTTCAGATGCGGATTGTCGCTTGCCACGACGTCACCTGCCACACATTGCGGATTGTCACTTGCCACGTTGTCACATATTGCGGATTGTCACTTGCCACAACACCACCTGCCACACATTGCGGATTGTCACTTGCCATGACGCCACCTGCCACACGTTGCAGATTGTCACTTGCCACAACATCACCTGCCACACATTGCGGATTGTCACGACGTCACCTGCCACACATTGCGGATTGTCACCTGCCACAACGTCACACGTTGCAGATTGTCACTTGCCACAATGCCACCTGCCACACATTGCGGATTGTCACTTGCCATGACGCCACATGTTGCGGATTGTCACTTGCCACGTTGTCACACATTGCGGATTGTCACTTGCCACAACGTCACCTGCCACACATTGCGGATTGTCACTTGTTACGATGTCACACATTGCGGATTGTCACTTGCCACAACGCCACCTGCCACACGTAGCGGATAGTCACTTGCCACGCCACGGCCACACATTGCAGATTGTCACTTGCCATGACGTCACCTGCCACACGTAGCGGATTGCCACTTGCTGTGTCCCAGAGTAAAGGCAGGCAGCAGAAAGATGATGTCATCTCTCTGCTCCCCCGCCTGCCGGCCCGCTGATTGGCCAGCAAGCCCGCTCAGAAGCCGACTATCGTGTCTGCCCTGTACTGCTGCGCCTGTGTAGTACAGGAGAGACACTATCTGATGGGGGACCTTTCTCGGCAGAACCGGGCTCCTCACAGTGGGATCCGCAGCGGAGCGGGCGGAATGGGCTGGCTGGCGGCAATTTGCTGCCCCCCTGAAAGTGCCGCCTGGAGCCATCACTCCATCAGGTCCAATGGTAGGGCCGGCCCTGTCCCTCTGTAAGGAGATGCCGCTGATCGGCTCTCCTCTTCTCACACTCTGTCAGTGTGAGGCGAGGAGAGCCGATTACTGGCATCTCTACGTTTACATGTGACCGGCTGTGATTGGACACAGCCGATCACATGGTTAAAGAGCCGCGGACGTGGCTCTTTACACAGATCGGGGTCGCACCATGTCCTAGCAACACGGTGCAGCCGTGGTCACCGCGTTCCCCCGCGGGCGCGCAAGAGCGCCTGTTCTGGGACGCTGTCATATAACGTCATCCCAGAACAAGAGCCGCACCGCCCCGCCGTCATTTGACCGCGGTCACCGCGCTCCCCCGCGGGTGCGCAAGAGCGCCTATTCTGGGACGCCATCATATAACGTCATTCCAGAACAAGAGCCGCACCGCCCCGCCGTCATTTGACAGCGGGGCGGGCGACAAGCAGTTAAACACCTCCAAGGGCCATTACATTTTTTTCTCTATTTAAACAGAGTTGGGCTTTAAGGTAAATGTTTATATAACATGGTTGCTCTCCCATATTTTTGTTATTATATTAAAAGAGAAGTATGGTTTTTTTTTTAATTAACTGCTTGCCGACAAGCGTACGTCGGCAGAATGGCGCTGATAGGCAAAAGGGCATATAGGCACGTCCCCTTTAAGAAGGAGTGACCACTGTCCTGTGTGTTAAAGCCCAGCCCCCTAACAGTTAGAATCACTCCCTAGGACACACTTAACCCCTTCACTGACCCCTAGTGATTAACCCCTTCACTGCCAGTGTCATTTACACAGTAATCAATGCATTTTTATAGCATCGATCGCTGTATAAATGACAATGGTCCCAAAATAGCGTAAAAAATGTCCGATGTGTCTGCCATAATGTTGGAGTCCCGATAAAAATCACAGATCGCCGCCATTACTAATAAAAAAAATTTAAAATGCCATAAAACTATCCCCTATTTTGTAAACGCTATAAATTTTCCGCAAACCAATCAATATACACTTATTGCAATTTTTTTTTACCAAAAATATGTATACATAATACATATACAGAATACATATTGGCCTAGGCTGAGGAAAAAATTGTTTTTTAAATATATATTTTTGGGGGATATTTATTATAGCAAAAAGTAAAAAATATTGCGTTTTCTTTTTCAAAATTGTCGCTCTTTTTTGTTTATAGCACAAAAAATAAAAACCACAGAGGTGATCAAATTGTGAGCCAATTGTTAAATTGCTGGCACCCCGCCATCCTGGCTAACAATGATGCCTTTCAGCTTCACAATTGGTTTACTACTGTGCATGTGCAAATCGTGCTGTGCTTTGTGAATGGGCCGGCGCAGAACTTCCGGCTTACTTGGTTTTGACAGGTACCCGCTCCCCCCCAAAAGATGCCAAATGTGGCAGTACCAACATGTTGTTCCCCTTTTGGGTGGAGCTCCGCATTAACACGTGTTAAAGCAGAATTGAACTCCGCTAGTTTTTTTTGTTAATGGGCCCCTCAGGAGGTTTATGCCATAATGTGCTAGTAAGCACCACATATTAGCACATTATAAACAGACTTACCTGTCTAAGGAAGAAAGGGAAGGGGTGCCCCCAGAACTTTGAAAGCAGTGGTCAAACCAGACAAAAAATTAAAAAAGTATAATAAAAAGTACAAAAGTTTTATTATGATATATAAAATAGTAATATAAACATCACAAAAACAGCATTAAAACCAAAATGTGTGGCCATACATCATACAGTACAGAGCTGGTGTCTTAAAAATACGGTTGGTCTCGTGATGAGAGGCCAAACCACAGACAATTACTTGGAAGGTCCCAACATGTTTTGGAATATAATAAATTCCTTCTTCAGGGGATTGTGGTTGGGTGGAAGAAAACCAGGCTGCGCATGTGCAGGCCAGTGAAAGGAAAATCCATGCAAAGAGCAGCTTGTGGCGCCCAGAAGAAATGCTCCAGGGTACCCATAGCAACGGCACCAAGGGACCTACGCGCTCCAGGGAAGCCATTAAGATGACAGCAGCATCAGCGCTCGGGTGCTTCCATTATCTCCCGGTCTTCCTTAGTGTTCACTTTGTTCAGGCACTTGAATGGCTGGGCCAGGATTACATCTCTCCTCCGCATGCACACAGGAGTCACATCATTATGACACACAGCAGTGGCGTAAATGTACTCTGGGCTGCATGTGTGCACATTACTGCTGATAGGCTGGGAGAAGCATTTATGATAGAAGAGACCAACAGGGTCTCATCTGTCATTAAACCCTACCTATCAGCGTTTTGTTAAAAAATTAATCTAATTCCACTTTAAAAGAAATATTTACATTAAAAGGATCTCTTTACACTTTTATGTACAGAATCATGTAGCAGACTATGTATTTTCTTTTAAAAAAGTACTTTTTTCTGACACCTGCTATTCAGCATTTAATTATCCCTTGAACCATTCCAGAACTTCCATTGAAGGATTATATTGCTGAAAATGGAATGTTGCCTTCCTGACCAAGTCAGCATAAGGTACAAGGAGAACTTCTCCAGCACAATGAAATATATTAAATCAGCACATTCCAGTAAAAACTGCCTTGAGGCGTGTTCTAACAGCGTCAGGTGTCTGAATATGAATGTGTTTCTATAGTAACCATAGCATAAACTACATTACTCATCTATTAAAAGGGACATACAGTGGGGAGAACAAGTATTTGATACACAGACGATTTTGCAGGTTTTCCTACTTACAAAGCATGTAGAGGTCTGTAATTTTTATCATAGGTACTCTTTAACTGTGAGAGACGGAATCTAAAACAAAAATCCAGAAAATAACATTGTATGATTTTTAAAAAATTAATTTGCATTTTTTTGCATGACATGCAATAAATATTTATTGCAAGTATTTGATCACCTACCAACCAGTAAGAATTCCGGCTCTCACAGACCTCTTATTTTTTCTTTAAGAACCCCTCCTGTTCTCCACTCATTACCTGTATTAACTGCACATGTTTGAACTCATTGCCTGTATATAAGACACCTGTCCACACACTCAAACAGACTCCAACCTCTCCACAATGGCCAAGACCAGAGAACTGGGTAAGGACATCATTGATAAAATTGTAGACCTGCACATGGCCGGGATGGGCTACAGGACAATAGGCAAGCAGCTTGGTGAGAAAGCAACAACTGTTGGTGCAATTTTTAGAAAATGGAAGAAGTTCAAAGATGACAGTCAATCTTCCTCGGTCTGGGGCTCCATGCAAGATCTCACCTCGTAGGGCATCAATGATCATGAGGAAGGTGAGGGATCAGCCCAGAACTACACGGCAGAATCTAGTGAATGACCTGAAGTGAGCTGGGACCACAGTCTCAAAGAAAACCATTAGTAACAAACATGAATTAAAATCCTGCAGCACACACAAGGTCCCCCTGCTCAAACCAGAGCATGTCCAGCCCGTCTGAATTTTTTTAATGACCATCTGGATGATCCAGAGAAGGATTGGGAGAAGATCATGTGGTCTGATGAGACAAAAATAGAGTTTTTGGTCTAAACTCCACTTGCCGTGTTTGGAGGAAGAAGAAGGATGAGTACAACACCAAGAGCACCATCCCAACCATGAAGCATGGAGGTAGAAACATCATTCTTTGGGGCTGATTTTCTGCAAAGGGGACAGGACAACTGCACCGTATTGAGGGGAGGATGGATGGGGCCATGTATCGCGAGATCTTGGCTAACAACCTCCTTCCCTCAGTAAGAGCATTGAAGATGGCTTGGGTCTTGGGTCTTCCAGCATGACAACGACCCGAAACACACAACCAGGACAACTAAGGAGTGGCTCCGTAAGAAGCATCTCAAGGTCCTGGAGTGGCCTAGCCAGTCTCCAGACCTGAACCCAATAGAAAATCTTTGGCGGGAGCTGAAAATCCGTATTGTCCAGCAACAGCCCTGAAACCTGAAGGATCTGGAGAAGGTCTGTATGGAGGAGTGGGCCAAAATCCCTGCTGCAGTGTGTGCAAACCTGGTCAAAAACTACAGGAAATGTATGATCTCTGTAATTGCAAACAAAGGTTTCTATACCAAATATTAAGTTCTGCTTTTCTGATGCATCAATTACTTATGTCATGCAATAAAATGCA
The DNA here is from genome assembly GCF_042186555.1 of Aquarana catesbeiana. Lineage (NCBI taxonomy): Eukaryota > Metazoa > Chordata > Amphibia > Anura > Ranidae > Aquarana > Aquarana catesbeiana. The sequence continues at coordinate 111,742,793 of NC_133324.1, read as the reverse complement.
AATTAATTACTTTAAAATCATACAATGTGATTTTCTGGATTTTTGTTTTAGATTCAGTCTCTCACAGTTGAAGAGTACCTATGATAAAAATTACAGACCTCTATATGCTTTATAAGTTGGAAAACCTGCAAAATCGGCAGTGCATCAAATACTTGTTCTCCCCACTGTATATATCCTGTAACAAGAATACATTCAGATCTAAAAATCCAGCAAGTTCCAAGTTATTGTACTAAATGCTCAGACAAAGCATGAGTATTAAAATAATTATTCATATAATTTATACTGTGAATTTATGTGTGCATCAATATGCCAACAAGAGACAGGTCAGAGTGAAGCGCAAGGGCGAGGGCAGGCTGTCTTCTTGGAATTCTACAATGAATAGAAAGGAGGGCGCAAATGCTTAGTGCATTACCTTCAACACTATATTCAATCTAATAAACATCCAAAAACATACTCACAAACAAGAGAAGAAATATAAGCCCATCAAATCGCAACTTCAGTATGGTGGATACCCAGTGTCTGTAGTTGGAAAGCAAAAAAGCAAGGTCCATAAAGACTTGGATGCATGAGTTTGGGGTGGAGGAACTTGACTGGCCTGCACAGAGTCCTGACCTCAACCTGATAGAACACGTTTGGAATGAATTAGAGTGGAGACTGCGAGCCAGGCCTGACCTCACAAATGCACTTCTGGAAGAATGGTCAAACTTTCCCATAGACAAACTCCTAAACCATGTGGACAGCATTCCTAGAAGAGTTGATGCTGTTATAGCTGCAAAGGGTGGGACAACTCAATATTGAACCCTATGGACGAAGACTAGGATGCCACTAAAGTTCATGTGCATGTAAAGGGAGGTGTCCCAATACTTTTGACAATACAGTGTATAACAACATAAAACTTGGCATGTCTAAAACTTCAATTGGAGTTTGCAACTAATTCATTCCTGAGTCTTACCCCAAGTCAACAGGCACCAAGCAAGATGGAACACCCTCCAGCCTCATTCCTCCATTCCTAATGGCATCTCCAAGTCAAAGGGGACCAAGCAAGCTGTAACACAGTGATGTTCTCCAGTAACATTGTCCCATTCCTTAAGCCATCCTAAGACAACAGTCATCCAGTGTGATGCAATACAGAGTTGTCCTCCAGAACTTGAAAGCACAGAACCTTTGTTTGAGGTAAGCGTATTCATTTTTCAAACATTGAGCACAAAAATTAGGTCCGCCCTAAAGCATTGTTATATAAAAAACGTTTTTTCTATTTTTCTGAAAGGCTGATCCCCTCAAAATAAAAATGGAAGCTTCTTGTATTCAGCAATACGCTTTACTTTCATGGAGGAATATCAGAACATGTCTTACAGCATGGAGACAGGAACAGGAAGTAGAAGGACAAACAAGCACAATGTAATCAGATAGAATGTACATCCTGTGATTACATCATATCAGAGAATACATACTATAACACTACAGCGCCACCTGCTGCATAAATAAGTATAATGCATACAGTATATAGTTCACAGTACATTACATGCTGTTGTTCTTCCAACACCCCTTCTCAACAGCATGTGCCTTGTCAAATTATATTCAGCTTCTTCTGGATATAATTATGACATTCCTTCAATAAAGGCTTGGTGAGTGCATCGGCAGTCATCTCCTCTGACGGGCAGTACTGAATGTCAAAAACACCTTTCTCTTGATTGTCCCTCAGTAGGTTATACTTGACATCGATGTGTTTGGCCCTAGGATAGACCCTTTCTGATTGCGTAAGCTTTATACAGCCCTGGTTGTCTTCAAGAGTGGAAATTGGTTCCAACGTGTCTATCCCAATGTCCTCAAAAAGGTGACAAATCCATATCGCTTCTTGACATGCAATATACTCTGCTTCAGTTGAGCACAGAGTGACAGTTACTTGCTTTCAGCTAGACCAACTTATGGTTCCTTCCCCGAAAGATCTGTGTGGTCCCTGGCCCAGTAAGCATTCACATATCCGACCAGTGTTGAATTTGATGATGCTGGTAACCGTAACTTCATCTGAATTGTTCCTTTATGGTATTGCATCACCCTTTTTACTGCGTTCCAGTCAGGGAGCTTAAACTTTCCTGTAAAGTATGCCCACTGCTGCAGCTATGTCTGGTCTTGTCACAGTGGCAACATATAGCAGCTTACCGATTGTTTTTCAATACATGTCATTGTTGGGTAGTACATTTTCTGCTTCATTGCTCTTTTGATAGCCTTGTTCCATAAGAGTTTTTTGGATTTCCCATATGGAATTGTTCCAAGAAATCGCAAATTGTATGAGAAGATAACTTCCATCCTCTTCTCTCACTCTATTTGGATTCCCAGATAGTAGCTAATGTTCCCTAGCTCTTTGATTTCAAAATTTTCATTCAGCTTGTGAACTACCTGATTGTAATCCCCTTCTTGTTGAAAACAGATTATAATGTCATCAACATAGATAAGGATGTATATCCATTCTTTAGATGTGGGCAACTTCTTTACTGGAATACAATGAGACATCTCCGAGAACCGGTCAACCAACATAAGGATAACTGTGTTGCCCTGAGAGTTGGGTGACTCCACAATGAAATCCATTAACAGGTAGGTCCAAGGCCTCTCTCCATTGGGTATGGGTTGTAGGAGGCCCACTGGAAGGTGTCGTGGTGTCTTACTCTGGGCACATGTGGAACAAGCAGCTACAAAGGCGGCTACATCAGCACCTAGACTAGGCCACCAGAATTGTTGAGAAATGGCCCAAAAGAATTGATTCTTCCCCGGGTGGCCAGCAGCCTTGGGAGAATGGTAAGTCTGGAGCACGGCAGTATGGAGACTTTCAGGGACAAAGCAGCGGTCATAAGGTTTCTCAGGAGGAGAAAGAATCTGAGCAGCAAGAATTTTGTCACCCAAAGGAGAAGTGACTGGTGCAAACCGTAGCCATAATACGATCGGGAGGAATCACAGGAACAGGAACCGACTCCATCTTAGAAGTGGAGGAAAACTGTCATGACTAAGCATCAGCCCTTACATTCTTAGTACCGGGTATGTAATTGAAACTTGACAATAAAAGAGCCCATCGCTCCCTTCTGGGAGAGAGGTTTTAGCCTCAGACAAGAATGTGAGATTCACATGGTCAGTCAGAAAAGGAACCGTCACAGTCGTTCCTTCAAGGAGATGCCTCCGTTCTTTAAGGGCTAAAATTATCGATAACAACTCTCTGTTCCCAATCTCATAATTGCACTCCACAGGAGATCATTTCTTGGAAAAGTAGCCATGAGGATGCATAGCACTCTCAGAGGTAGGGCGTTGAGACAGTAGGGCACCAACGCCGGTCTCAAATGCATCAACCTCAAGGATGAAAGGTACCGTAGGATCAGGATGTACCAACATAGGAGCAGAAGCAAAGACAGCCTTGAGATTCAACCTCAAGGATGAAAGGTACCGTAGGATCAGGATGTACCAACACAGGAGCAGCAGCGAAGACAGCCTACGTGCGTAGAGCTTTTTATCGATGTATTGTCACAGCTACCATGCTTCTACTATGAGACTACCTTGAAGAAATTTGAATCAATTTTACATTATCATGTGTGCAATCAATGTCTATATGCAAGCTTGGGCTACATTTAATACATTTTTAATATATATATTATGTACTATGTAGGAACACCTATGTGTGTGTATACATTTATGTGTATTTACTATGTTACTTATTATATGTTATTAACTGTCCCACATGCATCCATGTGGTTCTGGTGTTGTGCTTCATATAAAGTCCCACCATTATCCCCCATCACACTCTCTTTTCTCCATGATTTAGGGATGGAGACATACGAACTCTGTAGCAGCCGTTTGTCTCCTATGAAGTCCCAACAATTGTATTTAATGAACACTATGGCAAACTCATCCATGCGGTGATCCTGCTCATCCAAACTGGAAAAAATATTACCAACTAGAAGATTTCCTGCAACTTCTGAATTCATGGCCTTTGCCTACTGTCAGGAACCATTAACCAGACTGTGACAGAAGTGCAGTAAAAATAACACTATTTAATAAAATGGTAAAATGGTATAAACAGAGCAAACATAGTCAAAACAAAGCCAGCGTTTGGTAACCAGGAGGGGTAGTCAGAACAAGCCAGAGAAACAGGAGTCCAGAGATCAGCGAAGTTGGGTGCAGCAAACAGGATCAGGAACCAGAAGGGAAGTCAGCCAAGCAAAAGTCTTTCACAGGAAAACACAGCAGAGAGAGTCCAGATATGTTGACCAAGGCAAAGGCACAGAAGATCTGATCCAAGGAGTTTATATAACCAGTAGCTCTAGCTGATGAGCAGGAAATGAGAACCAGGTGAGTCACTGTGGAAGGAAGAGTCTTTGGCAATTAATCGACAGCTGAGCACAGAGGAAGGGAAGGGCTGAGTCCAGCCCTGACAACGACCTTCAATACCATGAACTTTATTACATCAGGCTTAAACTTATGGTGCAGGCCGATGTGGTTATTTTACCATCTTAAGAATAGTAAAGGTAGTCCCTTATCTGCTGTCAGAGCTCTCTAATGGTAACTTCGACGGAATTCCGCTCGAGCTGTCTTGCATACACACGGTCATACCAAAGTCCGACCGTCCAAAACGCGATGACGTACAACACGTACGACGGGACTAGAAAAAGGAAGTTCAATAGCCAGTGGCCAATAGCTTCCATCTCTTACTTGCTTCAGAACATGCGTTGTTTTTGGTCCGTCGGAACAGCATACAGACGAGCGTTTTTTCCCGATAGAAATTGGTTCCTTCGGAAATATTTAGAACATGTTCCATTTCTAGGTCCGTCAGAATTTTCAAAAAAAAAGTCTGATGAGGCCTACACACGATCGGAATAGACGATGAAAGTCTTCCATCTGACTTTTTCTGTCAGACATTCCGCTTGTGTGTACGTGGCATTAGTGACACTAACTAGTGACTAGGTATGTAATTTTTCTATTATCTGTTCTTTTTTCAATGTTGTATGTCTTTGATTCTATTAACTAAGCACACAAAAGTAGAAATCAGAGAGATTACGGTTTTCAGCATGTTTCACTTTCCTCCAATCCCTACATTTGTGCCTAATGGCTGTCAATAGCCTATAGTGTTATAATATACTTTTTGAAGTTTAGATGTTGATCTTACCTCAAGCTGCTATATTGGAACCTGTTGAATGGAGTTGGCAAGTATGTAATGTATGTGTTTCTTGTGATACGTTTCCTTTTTATTAAGGTAAATTATTTATCTGTAATTATATCATGTTGATCCTAACTAAACCAGCTGGAATACACAACCTTGCGTTGTATCATGGGCTTGGCAAGCTGCCACTGTCTTGCATAGTGACAGTTTTGCCTTTCCTATGGTAAATGCCTTTCAATGGCTCAAACTGTTAGAAGTTATTCCAAATCATTTGATTATTCATAACTCCAGCAGTGATTAAGCAATTTCCTGCTATAAATAGCTTTCAGTTACTTTAAAAGGGGTATATGGTCATTTTGGATATGTGATCATGTGTCACTTTCACATTGTATTTCAATTATTTCCAACCTACTCCTATTATTCTGAATGATCTTGTCGTTTTCAAACTTACTTTGTGAAGATCCAGACACATTTACTTCCTTGAATTCTGTGACATGTATTCACTATGCTCTATGATAGGCACTGCTGTGTCACACATTTCGCAAAAACTGCCTTATGAACTACACAGGTGCTGAGAGGAGGAGTTTCAGAAGGCAGAGTTAGTACAAGAATCACTGCTTGTAGGCAGCAAGGTACCATGGGATATGTAGTCCTTAGAAATTGAAAGTAAACAGCAAAGGAGCAGTTAAAGGGATTTGTAAAGCCTCCAGGTTTTTCACCTTAATGCATTCTATGCATTAAGGTGAGAAACATTCTGTGCTGCAGCAGCCCCCAGAGCCCGCCCCCCCCTTTTTCTTACCTGAACCCATCCATTACAGCGACGAGCATAACCCCAACGGCTCCAGTCGCTGTCTCTGTCCTTATTGGATAGATTGATAGCTGCAGGAGCCATCAATCTAAAGCAGCCAGCACAGCAGTGGATAAAGTTGCAAAAATGACAAATTGGGTGTGCAGCGCTTATGTGATCATATAAACCATAACAAATAATATGAGTACAAAAAACGTGAATAATAAATGATGTGCTCAAAAATACTCCAAGCAGTCCTCTATTATGACATGTGATGTCTATAAACAGAGGAACTTGGACTTGTGATGTCCAAAAAAGAAAAAAGTCAGTGATAAGCTTCAATCATGTGTGATGATAATCCTCAACCACATGTGGATATAATATAGTGACAGTCTTATACTTCAAATATGTATGATGTAATAACAGTTGATAGTAGATCCACCACCAAAGACACCAGAAGCTGCTTACCAGAGGGCTTGAACTCAAATTGGTGTACACCTAGTGAGTCAATCAAGCTTTGTGGTATAATATACCAAGGGGATCAGAAGCTCTATCCAGATATGACCTCCAGATGGACCTCCGAACAGGTGTAAGGTATGGATGGACTCAGTAGATATAGGCAGTCAGCCCCACCATTAAAAGAAAGAGGAAGGCATATAGCGAAACTCTGTATGGAAATTTTAATACATGAAAAGCAAAGGAAATACACTCACGTGTTTAGCAGTAAAATCAAGCACTTGTATAAAAGAAGACAGTGGTCTCAGCATATGCTTCCAACGCGTTTCGACTTAGAAGTCATCATCCGGGGTGCTGGACCACTGTACTGGCTGAGTATTTATAGATACTGGTTACCCCCATAACAAGTGGCAGCTCCATCTGATTGAAAGTGCAAATTATGGAGATTACTTCCTGGTTCCTCCAAAATGGCGCCCAGGCTTGCATTCCAAGTGTACAGAGCCAAAAAGCTTAGAATTGTGTCGATGTCCCAATATTTATGGACCTGACTGTATACCGTAAATACCAAATAATATAGTAACTAAAATAACAGGAAGAGGGGGAACCACAACTAAATCCCAACACTCTTACCTATAAGTGAGCTACAGTATTCAACAACATGAGTAGTATGAGTAGCTGGAGGCACTGTGGGAACATCATCCCCGGAAACTGAGGTGGCGGTAACTGCGGCAGCACAGTGGTGAACAGAAAACAAGAAGTGGGCATCAATAGAGATGTCGTCCCCAATAAGTAACTGTGGTTGTAATAAGTGCTGAATAGGGGCCTATAGGGCTTCTGTGGAAAAATTGTAAATAAAGTGTATCAGCACACACAATAAATATTTGGGGAAGATATGAAAGCCATTACCAAAGGGATGTTGGTGTTGATGTTGTTTTCTGTTCACTGCTGTGCTGCCGCAGTTACCGCCACCTCAGTTTTCCGTAATGATGTTCCCATAGTGCCTCCAGCTACTAATACTACCCATGTTGTTGAATACCTCCCTACCAGCATGATTTTACAAGCAAAAGCCAGGAGGCCCAATAACGACTGCATCTCCTTCAACAACACCTGACACCTTCTTAAGAAAAAGGCAATAAGGTTGCTCATTTTGTCAATCTTAGCCTGTGGCAGTCTAAACCCCCTTGCCTTGGTAGCAATCAAAATACCTAAAAACTCCATTGAAGTCGCAGGGAAACAAATCTTCTTCGTAGCCAATGGAACACCAAAATGTTCTGTAATCTCGCCAAACAACTGCAACAGCCAAGAACAAAAGTCAGATCCCGCCGGACCAATAAATAAAAAATTGTCCAAGTAATGCACTACAGAATCATGCCCAGACTCAAAACACATAACCCAATGAAGAAAAGTGGAAAAAAATTCAAAATGTGTGCAGGACAACAAACATCCCATAGGGAGACATTTATTGAAAGCTAATGGGGAGATGGGCAAAAGCCTGAAAGCCTACTTCACGTCAGCTGTAGCCAACAAAGCCCCTAAACCACAGGCCTTAACCTTCACAATCACTTCCTCAAAAGTCGCATAATCAACTGAACAAAGCGACTCATCAAGTTCGTCATTCAACGACCCCCCTTTAGGAAAAGAGAGATGTTGTATCAGACGGAACATATTTGGTTCCCTCTTGGGGACCACCCCCAGATGCGGAAATCCTTGAAAGGTGGAGACTGAAAAGGGCCCGCCATGCGCCCCTCCCCTATCTCTTTAAAAACTTTCTCCCACACAACCTCTGGAAAGCGATCAACTGACTTTACAATAGTGCACCTGGTGCTTGAAAAAGAAGAAAGCAGAAAACATACAGAAAAACCCTCAATTAGCAAACGCGCCTCCTCCTTGTTTGGGTATAACTCCAGCCATGGGCGCATGTTTTCCAGCCTCACTGGCGTGCAGGCTTCTGGGAAAAAAATCCCGCTGAAACGGGGACCCAGATCCAGCCGTTTTCTTAAAGCATCGCACCACTGGATGTGGCCCTGCACAAAATGAACACTCATGCCTATATTTACATGAGGCATTAAAGCGACATTGGTTTTCATTAAAAATAAAACAGCAACCCCTGCGATAAACGAAGCTAACAGGATTAACCGGGTTCTGCCGAATAGCGGGCCCTCTTTGGGGCAGGATCAAATTAAGCCATAGGCCCAAGTCCTTCATCCCCCATCTTAAGGATGGGTGGACCGCCAGCTTTTGGCGAAAGACTCATCGTAGGCATACCAGCCCAAACTGCCAAAATTTTTATAGGCCTCTAACACATGATCTAAATGCTGAAAAAGGCCTCCGCTCAAATCAGGGTGCTTTTCTACTAACACCCTGGCAAAAACAAAAAAATGCCTGTAGCCAATTATTAAAAGAGCGGGGTACAGGTCTACGCTTATCTTCCTCCTGCCTATCTTCCCCTTTCTTATCCGATTTCAAAATAAAATCCTTTGTGGCAGGAAGAAGGGATAACACATCCACAAATTCCCCCCTGCATATTTTCTCCTTAACTGATATAGTTAGATGGTACCCCAAAGGAGAAATCTCATAGAGCCCTTTCACACTGGGGCAGTTTGCAGGCGCTATTGCGCTAATAATAGCGCCTGCAAACCGAACCGAAAGTGCCGCTGCTTTAATTCACACTGGAGCGCTACGCTCATATCCTGGAACAGTGTACCTGGAACCAGGATATTCTGTGAAGCCGACAACTGAGGTACAGCTGTCGCTTGAAGACCATCTGTTGGAGCGGGCGGCGCCGTTCTCTCTTGCCACCCCCCTCGTGGTTCAGGACGCCCTCTGCCGCTGCTCCCGGCTGGTGACGTAGAGCAAGTCCGCCTCTTCTGTCCCATCCATCTCCTGTGTAACCTCTCCATTCCGTCCTGAGCAGCTCCTCTCGCCAGCCTGGTATCCTCCTCTTCGTTGCTCACATCCACAACCGGCTCAGGGGGCAAGCCTCGCCGCGTTCTCCTCTGAGGGGAGGGCTGCACTGGCTGTGGTTGAACCTCCTCCGTTCCAACACCACCCCTCAGGCTCTCTTCAGTGTCAGCCATCTCCAAGCAGCGTCTCAGTCACTCTTCTCCCCCACTACACTCCGCTCTCTGCATAAACTCCCTGACCAAGTCCTCCATTGACACACAGCGCAGTACCTTGAAAGGGAGGGAGGGAGGGTAGCTCTGCTGGATTCCTGGAGCTTTTTCTCCTGTAGTCCCGGCTCTGCAAGAGGAAGGAGAGAACCTCTGCGGCCCTTTTATCACATCCCAGGAACATCCAGAACCTTCCCGGAATTCCCATTGGACCGCCTTGCATGCTTCATTTAAATATTTAAAATGACAGTACCCACCATCCTATACCTTATGTAACTTAATGGCTAATATGCATATTGCAACCAAACAGGGCCGGGTGGCCGCCGTCCCAAGAAGGTGGGCTCAGATGATGTACCCTCCTTTTTACATTCTCATGTAAACATATAAATATATAAGAAGAAGAATATATAAATATTGCTCTTGCGCATGCACAAGTAGGTAAACCCAAATTCTGTCAAAAAACCTCGCAGACAGTCAGGATTCCCATCACACAGCACAGCATGAAAACACTGCTATTAACCCCATGACAAAAAGACCAGATAATTGCATGCAGAGCAAACTTTCAGCCGCATACAACATGTTCATGGTTATGATTCAATCAATTAGGTACATATATGCAATATACCTCCTGCAGATATTAAGATCACCTATCAAACACACATATTGCAACATGAACTCTAAAAGAATAAATAAATGCAAGGAAACAGATTGATGTAATCATGTCATAAAGAAACTGTCAAAGACATATACCGTATTTATCTACGTATAACACGCACCCCAAGTTTAGGAGGGAATTTTAAGGAAAAAAACTTTTAGGAGAGAAGTTTAAGGAAAAAAACTTACATTTAAATGCCCTTTAATGCAGCCTTTTCAGTGTCCATCTGCAGCCTTGTCCATCATTGCAGCCTTGCCCAGTGTCCATCTGCAGTCTTGCCCAGTGCCTTTGCAGCCTTGTCCAGTGCCTCTGCAGCCTTGACCAGTGCCTTTGCAGCATTGCCCAGTGCCTTTGCAGGCTTGCCAGTCTCTTTGCAGCATTGCTCAGCCGCTGATTATTTAAAATTGGTGCCGATCTCCGCTGACTGTGAGCGGAAAGCGAGATACACAAAGCCGAGTTTACTCGGCTAGACTCGGCTCCTCTCACAGTCCCGCCCATCTCCACTGATTGCGAGAGGAACGAGCGGCGCCGACAAACACATAGCCGAGTGTACTCGGCTAGATTCGGCTCCTCTCGCAGTCCCGCCCCTGACTGTGAGTAGAGCCGAGAATAGCCGAGTACACTCGGCTATGTGTATATCGCTGGCGCTCGCTCCGCTCACAATCAGCGGAGATCGGCGTATAACACACACCCACGATTTTCCCCTGATTTTAAGGGGAAAAAAGTGCGTGTTATACGCCGATAAATACGGTATATAGAAACATTCTATCAGATCTTTTGGAAACCTTTTATCTGTCTGTCCCATCCAAAATTAATGTGACCGGGTTGCTTAATAGACATTCTATATAACCCTATGCCGACTGTTTAGATGTCTTTCAGTCAGATGTCATTGGCTGACAGCATGCTACTCTCCCACATACAGCTATTATAAATAATTAAAAGCCTCCATATTCACATTTGAGTACAATGACATTAAAGTCTAGGAAGTATACCCATTATTACTCATAAAAATGGGAAATGCCGCATTCATGATTCATTAAAACTGATTTTCTGGTGTTAAAAAAAAAAGATCCAGTATACCTCTCTTTTACATAATATTCTGAATTTGTCCCCTCCTCTGACTGGCAAAGATATCTTCTCAACAACCTGGATCACTAAACCCGAAGTGTTTTTCTGGTGTACCAAATTCCAATGATTGGCTACATTGGTATTGGTATATGGCCTTTCTGAATGTCATACAAATGATCGTACAAGCGATCACAAAATCTGCGTTTAGTCCGCCTAACGTATTGTATATGACATGATTGGCATGTTACAATGTAGACCAGATACCTCATGTTACAATTAACAAATGTGGTGATGTTAGACTGTTTGTTAATAGCGGTCGTTTGAACCGTGTCACTTCTGAGAATGTGGGGGCAACAAGAACAACCATTGTGTCCACATCCAAATGTGCCTTTAAACTGCAACCAATGTCTACTAGGGCACTTACTGGTATACAGACTTGGTGATAGAGTGCCTCCTAATGTAGGAGCTCTGCGAGACACAGTCTTAACCCCATCAGTGAGAATCTTTGCATAAATCGGATCATTAAATAACACCGGTAAGTGTTTAGAGACAATGTTCCTGATTTTATAAAATTCTGTGCTAAACGGAGTAGAAAAAATCGTTGTGGAAGAAAAGGCAGATAAATTACTTTTGGGTCCCCTGTTTCCCCTATTGATCTTCTTCCTATCAGGATTTTCTTGAAAAAAAAATTTTCTTGGAGTTTTGTTAGCGAAATTAATCGCTCTATTTAGTATGGAGTCAGAATAGCCCCTTTCCTTAAAATGAGAAAACATGATTTTTGATTCCTGTGTCTATTCTTCATCATTACTGCAAATTCGTTTCAGACGCAAAAATTGGCCCACTGGTATCCCTCGCAGGGTATGTTTTGGATGGTTGGAGTCTGCTCGTAAAAGTGCATTTGCTGCTGTAGATTTTCTGAAAAGGCTAGTGATAATTTTATCTCCCAACCCCTTCAGAGTGACATCCAAATAATCAATTGAAATTGGACTCTTGTGTCCTGTAAACTTCAAATTAAGGTCATTGTCATTTAGATAAGCCAACAACTCTTCCAAACTATCAGCTTCTTCTGAAACTATAAGTATCAGGTCATCTATGTAGCGACCATAAAATAGTGTATTTGCTCGAAGGGGACTACCACATGCAAAGATGTGGGACCTCTCCCACCATCCCATGTATAGATTGACCAGGGACGGGGTAAAACGGGCTCCCATAGAGGCCCCACATCTCTGCAGGTAGTAGTCCCCATCGAACATGAAAAAATTGTGTGAGAAGATGTTCCAGGCTGAGAAGAATAAATTCCTGATGTGCCAGGGAGTATCCACTGAATTTGGACAGAAAAAAAGAGACTGCCTGTAGTCCTAGTGAGTGAGGAATACATGAGTATAGACTGGTGACATCACATGTTACCCAGCTATACCCATGTCTCCGTTTGAACGTATTTATTTGGATTAGCAGTTGCTTAGTATCCCTTAAATAACCAGGAAGACTCATGACAAGTGGCTGTAATTAATTGATGGTCAATCCATTGACCTAATCGTTCGTTCAAAGAACCTATACCTGCCACTATGGGTCTGCCTGTTAAGGGATTACACCCTTTGTGGACTTTAGGCAAAAATGAAGTATGATTGCATAATAAGATATTCTGGCAAAAACATGTTCATTTCTTTTTGTATGAAGATGCCTATCGCGACTCCCCTTTCCAATAATGATGTGAAATCTTTTTTATAAGATCACCTCTAAGATGAACATAGGTGCTGGAATCAGAAAGCTGATGGATGGCTTCATTCCTGTAGTCTATGGTGTCCATGACCACTATTAACCCACCCTTGTCAGCAGCTCCAGACTGGGACAAAAAATAGGCCCGGGCATTTTAGGGGGGGGTCGGTAGATATTCGTGGGGGTGGCTGGTGTCGGTCCTCCACACTGTAATGTGCAGGGACACTGTGATATAAAGGGAACTCCACTGTAAAGGGGCACTGCAATGATTACAGTGCCCCTTTACAGTGCAGTCCCCTTTATATTACAGTGTCCCAGTCCTATTGTGACCATACAATGCTAGTACTGTCTGTCTCCTATTGTGCCCACACTGCCCAGTGACACTGACCTGCTCTTTTTCTGGTGGTGCGGTACAGTGTGGCTCTCTCTGGTGGTGTAGTAGAGCATGGCTCTCTCTCTGGTGGTGTGTCACAGCTTGGCTCTCTCTCTGGTGGTGCGGGTACAGCGTGGCTCTCTCTCTGGTGGTGCGGGTACAGCGTGGCTCTCTCTCTGGTGGTGTGGTACAGCATGGCTCTCTCTCTGGTGGTGCAGTAGAGCGTGGCTCTCTCTCAGGTGGTGCGGGTACAGCGTGGCTCTCTCTCTGGTGGTGCGGTATAGCGTGGCTGTCCCTCTGGTGGTGTGGTACAGCGTGGCTCTCTCTCTGGTGGTGCAGGTACAGCGTGGCTCTCTCTCTGGTGGTGTGGGTACAGCGTGGCTCTCTCTGGTGGTGTGGTATAATGTGGCTCTCTCTTTGGTGGTGCGGTACAGCATGGCTCTCTCTCTGGTGGTGCGGTACAGTGTGGCTCTCTCTCTGGTGGTGTGGTACAGCGTGGCTCTCTCTCTGGTGGTGTGGGTACAGTGTGTCTCTCTCTGGTGGTGCAGTACAGCATGGCTCTCTCTCTGGTGGTGCGGTACAGCATGGCTCTCTCTCTGGTGGTGCGGTATAGCATGGCTCTCTCTCTGGTGGTGCGGTACAGCATGGCTCTCTCTCTGGTGGTGCAGTACAGCGTGGCTCTCTCTCTGGTGGTGCGGTACAGCGTGGCTCTCTATCTGGTGGTGCGGTACAGCGTGGCTCTCTCTCTGCTGGTGTGGTGCGGTACGGTACAGCTTGGCTCTATCTGTTGGTGCGGGTACAGCGTGGCTCTCTCTCTGGTGGTGCGGTACAACGTGACTCTCTCTGGTGGTGCTGGGGCTATTAGTTCCCCCAGTACAGTCCTCTCTTTCGTTTTCCATGTCTCCTGTAGTAGCTGCTACAAGCACTCCTCAGCTTGTTTCCAGGTTTTCTCTTTCACCCCAGCAGAGTGCATGCTGGGGACTGTAGTCTGCTCCCTGCTGAGAACAATTGGGCCACCTATCTCTGGGACTATATTTCCCATGATGCCCCTCTAGTTGCTTTTGATTGGCCCTCCACCTTGGCCAATGGGGAGGGAAGAAGAACAGACTTCTCATGTCGGCAGCACGGGGATGAGACCTGAAGGGTCTGGTATGGATTTTGGGGGGACCCCTACGCCATTTTTTTTTTTAATTTGGTGCAGTGTTCCCCTTAATTTCCATATCAGACCTGAAGGGCCTGGTATGGATCTTAGGGGGACCCCCACGCAATTTTTTTTTTAAATTTTGATTTGGGGTTCCCCTTAATATTCATACCAGACCCAAAGGGCCTGGTAATGGGGGAGGGGGATCCCATGCTCTTTTTTTTCAATTATCTGTATCTATATTGCTGAGACCCGACAATTCATTACAGCCGTGATCAGTTTTAAATTTTCCTTTAGAAATGTCATTTTACTGTGGTATTGTTCTAAACATACTATAGACACCCCCAAGCACGATATTTAAAGGAATATTTCATTTTTATTGTTTCACTTTAAGGATTGAAATATGTCCCCTGGGATATGGGCGAACTTATGCTCGGGCCGGACGCCCATCCCTAGTTATAATATACTTTTTGAAGTTTAGATGTTGATCTTACCTCAAGCTGCTATACTGGAACCAGTTGAAGGAGTTGGCAAGTATGTAATGTATGTGTTTCTTGTGATACGTTTCCTTTTTACTAAGGTAAATTATTTATCTGTAATTATAGCATGTTGATCCTAACTAAAGCTGCTGGAATACACAACCTTGCGTTGTATCATGGGCTTGGAAAGCTGCCACTGTCTTGCATAGTGACAGTTTTGCCTTTCCTATGGTAAATGCCTTTCATTGGCTCAAACTGTTAGAAGTTATTGCAAATCATTTGATTATTCATAACTCCAGTAGTAATTAAGCAATTTCCTGCTGTACAAAGCTTTCAGTTACTTTAAAGGGGTTATATGGTAGGGCTGCCACCTTTTCTTAAAGCCAAACCCGAACACTTTTACGGCACAGGGCAATTTTTTTTGCAGTAAACACTATAGGATTATAAAAGACCTGGGACACATTTGGGTGCCCCAAGGGAAGTAGTAATGTAGCGCACAGAGCGTGCCAGTGGATGTGGCCAAATTGCTCTTGCTGACATTATCACCCCACCCTTCATTGATGCCAAACCTACCCCCAAATAGCTGCCCGCAGCGGCAACAGATTTGTGTATGACTGTCTTGGTTACTTGGGGAGCCACAGCCTGGTCTGAATAATGTGTCCCTAATGTGTAATGATTCAAAACCTGAACTGTCCGGGTGAATCCTGGACAGGTGGCAACCCTAGTATATGGTCATTTTGGACATGTGATCATGTGTCACTTCCACATTGTATTTCAATTATTTCCAACCTACTCCTATTATTCTCAATGATCTTCAGAATAATAGATTGATCCCCCAGGGTTCTGTGCTGGGACCAATCTTGTTTAATTTGTTCATAAACAACCTGGAGGATGGGATAAACAGTTCAATCTCTGCATTTGCGGACGATACTAAGCTAAGCAGGGCAATACCTTCTCTGCAGGATGTGGAAACTTTGCAAAAAGATCTGAACAAATTAATGGGGTGGGCAACTACATGGCAAATGAGGTTCAATGTAGAAAAATGTAAAATAATGCATTTGGGTGGCAGAAATATGAATGCAATCTATACACTGGGGGGGGAGAACCTCTGGGGGAATCTAGAATGGAAAAGGACCTGGGGTCCTAGTAGATGATAGGCTCAGCAATGGCATGCAATGCCAAGCTGCTGCTAACAAAGCAAACAGAATATTGGCATGCATTAAAAAGGGGATTAATTCCAGAGATAAAACGATAATTCTCCCGCTCTACAAGACTCTGGTCCAGCTGCACCAGTTCTGGGCACCAGTCCTCAGGAAGGATGTACTGGAAATACACTGTGTACACTTAGTTGCCCTTCTTTGTACTTGAAGTACAAAGAAGGGCAACTTGGCCAGCAGACAGGCAGAACTCACAACATGAAAGGGAAAGGAAAGGAGAATTTTCATGTAAGCTTATATTGAATTATTTGTTTTGCTATTACAAAGCTGAAGTGAAAATGAAAGTGTACTCTCTGACCATAGATTCCCCTTAACATTTTATAAAGAAAAAGTTCTGACCTGTTCTAATATTGCTACTTGTACAGTACATGAGGCTTGGCTCTGAAAAAATCTATTGCATACACTTGCACCATAATGGCATAGGTGATTTTTACAAAGCTGACCTTACTTTATAGTGAAATAGTGCGTTGCCAATACAGGTTTACTTAGTAACAGGCTCAAGAAATAGACACATTAACAGCTATATGGCCTATCTGGAATTTTAATGTCCCAACCATGGCATAGGGCAATGGGGTCTAAGCACAGTCTGCTAGTGTTTGGGTGCTGTTAGAGAATAATTATAATCTTGCCTCAAGAAGACAGCTAAACCCAGGCCTCCTCGCCTTGCATCATTGAGCATGTCTAAAGTTCAAGGTTACTGCAGTCAATCAGGTGCCTTCTTCCTCTTCCCTGCAAGCTGTCCATCTAGGCCAGGGAAGGAGAAACAGTCTGACACCTGGCTGTGCGGCTCTGAGTTAAAAGGGAAGTATGGCTTTTTTTTTATTAAAGATTCATACTTACCTAAGTGAATGCAGCCTCTGAACATCGCCGATGGCTCGGTTTTACAGATCCCCGAGAGGAGAGCTGCTGACAGTCTGTCAGCGCCTCTCCTCTCTGCTTCTCCACGATCACTGGAGCGCTGAGCTATGGAGGGGCAGGGAGCTGAGCCTGCCATCAATCAAGGCAGCTGGCGGATCCAGACATGGAAGTGGATGACGCGCTGCCTCGACTGATGGCAGTGACATCAGCTGAGAGCGGACTTCAGACCGCTCTCCGCTGAAAACGGGTCACAGGAGTGGAAAGCAAATTGCACTCCTGTGACCCAAAGGAGAAGCTCAGCCTAAAAAGCTCAAGCTGGACTTCTTCTTTAAAGGGGCCACTGGCTGGACTATACTGAGTTTAGGGGAAGTAACGCAAGACTTTAATTGACATTATTGTACACTGATAAGTAAAGTAGGCTACAGACCCTAACCCTATCTATTCATTTACCCGTCCATTTTTTCACCCATCCATTGCTCCTCCTAGACTTCCAACCATTGCTCCTCCTAAGCTTCCATTCATCCATCCACCCATGTTCCCATTTATCTACTGTAGGGCAAAATTTAAAAAAGAAAAAACATACTAGTTGTTTTTTATATGTTGGCTTCCAATGCTTCCAAAAACCCATAAATGTAAACTATATGTATTACTTTATTTTTATACAGGGCTTTTTTTCTCAGAGAATAGGTGCAGATACTCCCCCTATCCTAGTTTCTCCCTCTTTGAGAGAATACAGAACCAAGTAGTTGTGGTGATAAGTAATTTGTATGGAATTTGTTAATGTTATTAAGAAAAGCAGTAAAATAGATCCCCTGCAGCCAGAAACTATAGACCCCTCCAAAAGCAATAGGTCACCCCAGCAACAATAGACCCTCCCCCAGTCAAAGTAGATCCACCCCAGAAACAATTGACCCCCACCAGTAATAATAGACCCTTACCAGTAACAATAAACCACCACCAGCAACAATAGATCTCCCAGCAGCCAGCATCAATAGACCTTCCAGCAGCCAACAACAGTAGATCCCTCCCAGCAACAAGTGACCCCCCTCAATGACAATAGATCCCCCAGAGGCCATCATCAATAGACCCTCCAGCACACCTCAGCACCCCTTGCCAGTACAGTAAAACCTTGATTTACGAGCATAATTTGTTCCAGAAACATGCTTGTAATACAAAGCACTTGTATATCAAAGCATTTTTTTACAGGGTATTAAAGAGAAGAGAGGCACCTCTAAGTGTAGCAATGAGTTGCTAAATGTTGTACCTTCATTAAATGTAACCATATTGCTACACTTAGAGGCTCCTCTCTTCTTTTTTTTACTCCAGTTGTGACATGACACTACTCTTATATCAAGACATCGCTTGTATATCAAGGCAAAATTTATTAAAACTCTCGAACCAAGTTACTCTCAAACCAAGGTTTTACTGTACATACATTCAGTGTTAGAAGTGCCGGAACTGCATTCCCCCGTGTTCTCGCAAAAAAACAAAAAAAAAACCTGTTTTATATGCTGTAGGGGCACATAATCTAAATGTGTTTAGAATAAAGAGAGTCCATTATTGTTGCAGTGATTGGAGATATCTTATTTTTAAAATAAAGGTACACATTAGAGATGAATTTTGTGCAAATAACTACACATTCAGTTCAAATATATGTGCTTGACCTGTTTTTCCTGCCAAAGAACATGTAATAGTCTTCTGTGATTCACGCACCAAACAGCTTAGTTAAGTCAATGAGCTAAATTTACCTAAGCAATTCGGCTTGGCCACCATCAGACTGGGTAATTAAGGAGAGACAGAACTCTGATGCCACATTCTGCTGTCCTCCTGTCAGCATGTTCAAACTGTTGACTGACAGCGCTGGGCAAAGCAATAGAGTTTTACTTGGCTCAGAGTAATGGCCACCCCTATCTCAGCTGTGCAGAGCATTACAGAAGGCTGATATCAACTCAAATTCAGGTCTGTATGATAGTTTTATGTAAAAATCAATTAACCTATTTCTCATTAATATATTACTGCATTAGATGATGTATTTTTGTCTGCCTGAAGTTTATCATTAATATACAGTTTGTCTTAGTGACCGAAAGTCATACATGATGAAATGTCCCCAAAAATAACCCACAAGCTATGAAAAAACAATTCACTTTTATATAGCTTATTCTGTACAGTCTGAGTGCAATATACTTATTTGCAAGCTCATTTTGGAATAATGATCTGCTGCTGTTTTGCAGAGGGATACAACATGTAAGCTCTTCCCTCCGCACAGCAGCTTTGCTTCAATTAATGGGTTTAATTGAATTTTACAGTTCATCATTTTGGCATTTCCGCATGTTAAGCAGTTAAATTTTTATACCATGCTCTACTAGTGAGAACACAAAGTGCTGCAGCACAAGATTCCTGCCAACAATTTGGGTGATATGTCCACCCACTGTCTCAATGCATAGCCTTACACAGTGCAGTGAAACTACTGTTGTATAACAAAATAATTATACACTTTATCTGTGAAAATCTATATATTACAAAAGAGAAGAGCATTTTCTGTTTCCCCTCAGAAACACTGGAGTGTTGTTGTAGCTATTCAACTTTACATCCACAGCCACTTAAGCCTCATACACACGATCGGATTTTCCACAGACAAAACCTCAGACTTTTGTCCAAAGGCGTGTGCCAGGAACTTGTCTTGCATACAAACGGCAGGGAATTGTTGGCCAACAAACACAAAAGTAGTGACGTAATATGTGGTTTTTCAGTTCTTTAGCGCCTCCCTTTGGGCTTCTTTTGCTAATTTTGTGTTAGTAGAAGTTTGGTGAGTGTTGATTTGAGCTTTTCATTTCACGCTTTTCATTTCGCGCTTTTCAGTTTGTGCTTTTCATTTCGTGCTTTTCAGTTCCTTTCTGAATGGCCATTCGTCAACCAGACATGTTGCGGAATCAGAGGAGATAACGTGTTATTTATTATTGGCCTTGGAGTTATTGCTTTGACCCAAGTCCAGTCCAGGAACAGGAGGAGGAGGATTTCTTGGACCAAAATTTGGTTGCTTTATTAATCGTGACCAATTATATCATATGCCTTTGCTGTGGGAGCTCCAGGAGAATAATCCAGATGATTTTCGGAATTATCTCCGGATGACGGACCCCTGCTTTCACCAACTCTTGGCATTGGTGACCCCCTATATTAAGAAGCAGGACACATGCATGAGGCTTTTATTTTATTTTTTGGTTGAATAATGATTTGATTTGGTATACTTTCTATATTTTTGGATGCATGGAAAGCACTTTTTGGTTAAGTTCTATTGGCAGATAGCATGTCTAATTTTATTTTATTTTTTAATGCACAATAAAAAAAAATTGTTTAGAATAATACTTGGCTATGTTTTTTACTTCAAATGACAGTTTTGGAGTAGGCAGTTACATTTAAAAAAAATACAATGTAAAACTGACAAGGGACACCAACATAGTTGTATCTTTGATCTTAAAAACTACAGGATAATGGTGTTGTGGTAACTTGCCCCCCCCCCCCCCCCCAAAAAAAAAAGCATTATAATATTATTTTTGATATCACTAGAGAATGAAAGCCTTTTAAAATACGTTTGCCATAACTCCATTAGTATCACCAGCAGCTTCATTATTATCCCATTAAAAAAAGAAGAAGAGAATTGTGCGCTGCATTTCGAGATTTCATAATTTGCCACGTCACGAATGTTAATTCTCCATTACGAGCGCTAGTTTACAAGACCGACCACTTCCAGCTCGTCCTTGCTTCTGAGCATGTGTGTTTGTACTTTTGTCCGACGGACTTGTGTGCACACACTCAGAAAATCCGACAACAGACATTTGTCCGCGGAAAATTTTAAAGCCTGCCATCCAACATTTGTCCGCGAAAAATCCGACAACAATTGTCCAATGGAGCGTACAAACAGTCGGATCTTCTGCCAACAGCCTGTCATCACACATTTCCCATGGGAAAATCCAATAGTGTGTACAGGGCTTTAAAGACAAAGTGGTTGTAAAGGTGCAAGGTTTTTTACCTCCATGCATTCTCCAGGAACTCGCAATCCTGATTGGCTTTTGGCAGCATTGGGAGACATTGGCTCCCACTTCTGTCAATCACAATTCTGTCAATCTGTCAATTGAGCCAATCAGGAGATGGAGAGGGTGGAGCCAACCCACGGCTCCGTGTGTGAATGGACACACAGAGCCACGGGTCAGGAGCGTGCCTGCTTGGGTGCCCCCACAGGAAGCTGATTTCTGTAGGGGCACCTGGCAGGAAGGAGGAGTCAGCAGTCCCTGGCTTGGGACCCGAAAAAAGGAGGAAATCATTGCACAGAACAGGTAAGTATAACATGTTTGTTATTTAACAAAAAAAACAGACTTTATTGTCGCTTTAAAGCAGTATTAAAGCCAGAAGCGAAACAAATTAAGGGCTGGTTCACACTACAATTTCTACATTCTGAATGCCTTCTGCATGCATGTATTTGACACATTTTTTTCTGCATTTCAGTGCATTTTTAATGCATTCTTGTGCATTTTCCCCTCTTTTTTCTGCATCTCAATTCAGGACATTCCGATGCATTTTTTATGTGTTTTGCGTTTGTCCCAGATGCGTTCCATGCAGCATGTTCTACCTTTGTTGACTGCACTGGAACACACTGCTCTGGTATGAACTAGGGCAATTGGAATACATGGAAAACATTGTGCATGTGTTTTTTGATACAGAATAAATATTGGGCTGCATCTGGTGTGAACCAGCCCTTGTTATATATGAGCTTAACAATACTTAGATGTGATGGCTACATTTGTTTTCTTTTTAAGGCTTTCTTTCCTTTATTTTCACCTGATATTAAGGCCAATAAGTCTTTTGTTTTACAACTTCCTTTAACAGATTAAGCTGCCCAGACAAAGTAGCAATTAGTGGGTTGAGGCGAACCATTTACCACTGACAAGGGGTGCTTACAATCATCAACTTTTATTTATATAAAATCTTTACCCAAAAGAAAAAAAAAAGTTGCCTTAACTTTTTATAAAGTGTTATGCAGGGTATACACGGGGATTCAACCCACTGGTTGAATGATAAAACCTCACAGATCCCTGTATACAATGTGGAGGCAGGAATCTCTCCCGTAGTGTTATTGTATTCTGACAGCGGAGGCTGCCACTCCCCCCAGAATACACAGATCAGCGCTGCAGCCATTGGCAGCAAGTGCTGATCGAAGGATGCTATTCCAGAATGGTGTTGTTAGACCAGCTTCTGTTGAACAGACTGTGCATGACACACAGTGAAATATGTCTGGTTCACACTGTGTACACCAGTTTCTAAGCTGGAGTTCAGCTTCAATTTTTCTGTGTATCTAATATCTAAATCTTCTAGTCCATCTTTCACTCCGCTACCCCCAGATTAATAATGCTGCTGTCCAAAAAGTGCCCCCTGTGCCCCTTCTTCCAGAGTGGAGGCATTCTAACACAGAAGGTGTGTTACTGGCCAGATCACCAAGTAAAAAAAATGGAAAAAAGCCTAAAAAAGAAAACCACATTTAAGGATTGGTAAGCTGCGGTATATCACTGGAGCGTTGAGCTGTGGAGGGCCGTCTCAGCTGCTCGCTATCAGTCCAGGCACCTGACGGATCCAGACTCCCAGAGTCAGGATGACGCGATGCCTGGACTGAAATCGGTGACATCAGCAGAGAGAGGACTTCAGACCGCCCTCTGCTGAAAACGGGTCACAGGAGTGCAAAGCGAATTGCATTCCTTCGACCCTTAGGAGAAGTCCAGCCAAACAAGCTCAGGCTGGACTTCTCCTTTAAACTTGTATATTTATGCAGTTTTCTTTTGAAGAGTATCATTGTATATTATGGAACCTGAGATTCCCAACCAGCTGACTTGGTAAAAGCTTTCATGGTTATTATCAAAAAACAGGCAAAGCGAAAACAGCTTGTCTTTTGCATGGAAAAACAAATAAAAATAGTCCATCAGTTTCTGGTAAATACAAATAAAAACTCGGCTTACCGCCCATAAACTTGTTCCTTAACAGGGTTTTTGAAAGTTCTTCCCTGCCTCAGGGGTTCCAAAGAGTAAACTATTTCTAGGTGTCCGGCCAGTCCACACTACTCACTCAACTGTGTGCTGCTCTACCCCACCTCACAGACACATTCTGGCCGTTTTCTTTCCTCTTCTGGACCCCCCTGCAGATGGGTTAACCGTTATTAGGACAAAAGTCTCTGTAATCAGGTTTAGGAGTTTCTATTCCACCCAAAGTCTCTCTCTGAGCCTTCAAATTCTGGGTCCCAAATGAGGACTTACTAATCCTGGGAGAACTGTAAATCATTTTTCTCCTCTGCAATTGGAGCTCCTCCAAAGGATGAAGATTAAGAAAGGTTATGCACAGTGAGACATCTTCAAAGTGTTACTAAACCAAGGACCCTGCATTCACTATATCTGGTCTCCCGCAGTTCACAGAACATGGAACTGCAATTATTTTAGTAAATATAAACTGCTAAATACCTTTTCTCATCAGCAGTTAGAGCAATCTTGTGACTTCTATGGGTGTCTGGTTAAAGCTTGTAGGAGTTTTCATTCTCCCACGATTGTGCTATGAAAATGCAGGACCCCTGACCCTCTGTCTGGACAGTGCTGATTGGTCCTGTGCTAATCCCAGTCATGCACCCTTCCAAGAAAAGAGAAACTCTCTAGGAATACACACCAAACTGAGCATGTGCAGCCTGTCCCCTCGCTCTGTAAATATCAGGAGATATATTGGAGTCAGTGGAAGAAGGAGACGATCAGAGGAGACAGGATTGAACAGCCTTTTTACACAATGCAGAGGATTAACCCCTTAGGTTCCACAGTGAGTATAACAAGCATGTTTTACTGCATATACAGACTGACTTTACTGTTGTGGGTTTAGTAACTCTTTAAGTGTTTCCTGTAACCGAATGCCGACTAGCCGCCGTTATACGGTAGCAGGTCGGCTCTCGTGCGCAAATCACTGTAGCTGTATGGTGGCTCGCGCAGGCTGCAGGTCGGGCGAACTCGATGTCGCCGGCAGCCCGCCATCGCCTAGTACAGAGGCAGAATGGGGATCTGCCTTTGTATACAAAGGCGGATCCCCATTCTGACAGGAGACATGACAGAACAGTGATCTCTGCCATGTCCCTGCCAGCCCATCCCCCTACAGTTAGAACACACCTAGGGAACACATTTAACCCCTTGATCGCCCCCTAGTGTCAACCCCTTCCCTGCCAGTGTCATTTTTACATTGAGCAGTGCATTATTATAGCACTGATCAATGTAATAATGTCACTGGTCTCCAAAAAGTGTCATTTGGGGTCAGATTTGTCCGCCGCAATGTCGCAGATTGCTGCCATTACTAGTAAGAACAATAAAAAAAAAACTCCCTAAATCTATCCCATAGTTTGTAGACGTGATACGTTTTTTGCAAACCAATTAATATATGCCTCTTGAGATTTTCATTTTACCAAAAATATGTAGAAGAATATATATTGGCCTAAACTGATAAAAACATTTTTTTTTTTAAATATATATTTTTTTTGGATATGTATTATAGCAGAAAGTACAAAAACATTTTTTTTCAAAATTGTCGCTCTTTTTTGGTTTATAGCGCAAAAAATAAAAACTGCAGAGGAGATCAAATACCACCAAATAAAAGCTCTATTTGTGGGAAAAAAAGGACATCAATTTTGTTTGGGTACAACATCGCACGACTGCGCAATTGTCAGTAAAAGTGACGCATTGCCGTATCGCAAAAAATGGCCTGGTCATTAAGAGGGCAAATCCTTCCGTGACTGAAGTGGTTAAACCAAATAACAATTACAATAAAACTTCTGTGTTTAGATGACAATACACTATCATGAAATTCCCTCCAAAAAATAACCCTTTCACGCCTAAGCCTATTTCTGAGATTTGGTGTTTACAAGTTAAAATCCATATTTTTTGCTAGAAAATTACTTAGAACCCCCCAAACATTATATATATATATATATATATATATATATATATATATATATATATTTTTTTTTAGCAGAGACGCTAGAGAATAAAATGGCGATTGATGCAATATTTTATGTCAACGGTATTTGTGCAGCGGTGTTTTAAACTCAACTTTTTGGGAAAAGGAACACTTTCATGAATTAAAAAAAAACTAAACAGTAAAGTTAGCCCAATTTTTTTGTATAATGTGAAAGATGATGTTACACCGAGTAAATAGATACCAAACATGTCACGCTTTATAATTGCACGCACTCGTGGAATGGCAACAAACTACGGTACCTAAAAATCTCCATAGGCGAAGCTTTTAATTTTTTTTTCCAGGTTAGAGTTACAGAGGAGAGCTAGTGCTAGAATTATTGCTCTCGCTCTGATGATCGCGGCGATACCTACATGTGTGATTTGAACACCGTTTACATATGCGGGCGCGACTTCCGTATGTGTTTTCTTTCCTGCGCCAGCCCGTGGGGACGGGGGTGCTTTTAAAAAAAAAAAAAATTCTTATTTATTTTATTTATTTTTATATCATTAAATTGTGTTTTTTAAAAAATAATAATTTGATCACTTTTATTGCTGTTACAAGGAATGTAAATATCCCTTGTGACAGTAATAGGTAATGACAGGTACTCTTTATGGAGGGATCAGGGGTCTAAAAGACCTCCAATCCCTCCTTTGCACTTCAAAGTATTCAGATCACCGAAAACGGCGATTCTGAATACTGTATATTTTTTTTAATCCGGCGCCATTGGCACCCGAGTAAACAGGACGTCACTTCCGTGTTTACATTCAGGAGACTGGAACCAAGCCATTTCCGGGTTCATGCCAGTCTCTTTCTAGCCACCGGAAGTGGCGGATCAAGGATGGGGTCTCCCGGTGGGACGGGAGGCTCGGTCAGAGCGGAGGGGGGGGATGTCCCCTCCCGCTCCTCCAGGATAACAATCGAGCGGCTTTTAGCAGCATCGGTTGTTATCCCTGGATAGCCGATTGCCCACTCTAAAAAACGGTACCAGGATGATGCCTGCAGCTGCGGGCATCTTCTCGGTATAACCCCCGAAAGCCAAGGCCGCATATCTGCATACGCTCGGCGGGAAGGGATAATAATAAGCTGCTACCATAAAACATATAATCGCATAAAAACAATAAAGCAAAAAAGTCCTTCACTCTCTGGCAGCACTCAGTTAGTTGATGGAAAAAAACAAGAGAATAGCAGTTCGACTCAGTGTCAGTTGGTAGATAATAGAGTGGCCTTTATACAAAGAAAAAGTGCCTCCAAAAAGTAATGACAGCATCCACTTCTACATATTCACTCTCTTCACCTCAGTGTAAATGGTATCCACTGCTCCCCACAAGACACCACACTCACCAGACATCGTTGCCTCTCATTTTACTGATCGGCATAGCTTGCATAAACTGCATAGGCTTTTCCTCTCTATGTATATCTTCCAGTCCAGAGAACTCGGAGCCGGGCCAGAGAACTGACATCACTTCCAGTTCACATATAGCCATGCCCTGATGCATTTCATCGTTACGACTTCCTCTGAGGGTGTCAGAGGAAAGGACACTCTATATACTACCAGCTGACACTGCTACTCTCTCTTAAGCCAATCACACACAATCGGATTTTCCAATGGGAAATCTGTGATGTCAGGCTGTTGGCGGAAAATCCGACCGCATGTATGCTCCATCGGATAATTGTTTATGAAATTTTTGAGTATTGCCTCACATAACAACTAACTAGCAATAATTAATAAAGTACCATCATCCAAATTAATATAGAGAAACAGGACAAGAAAGGTCTATAAGGCAGTTGCTGTGGCTGACCATGAATATATACCCATCAAGTAGGTTGTACTGGACTATCTCGGTACTGATACACAAGTTCTTAATATAAAAATATAATTTTAATACATATAAAAATATACAAGAAACGAGAAATCAAATTCAACCACAGATAACGACTAACGTGTTCACCCGAAAGATGACTGTTGATGTGGGATATAGACAAATTGATCCTCTACTAGTTTCGCGGATTGAAGCTTCTTCAGGAGGAACTGTCTATAAAACAGAAAATACAATAAAATATACAGTAATTACAACATTGGACATAATTATACAGCAAACATTTTAGTCAAGAGATCTGCTCACCCGGAAGATCACACACCGATACGTAACCAGCAGTGGCGGGATTATAAGGGTCGCAACAGTCGCAGGTGCAACTGGGCCCTGTAGTTCTCCGCCACTTCAGGGGGCCCACCGGCCGCCTGCCCACCACTTCAGGGGCCCACCTGACTGTCCGGGGTGTGTGTCAGTCTCACTGTCGGGTTCATGTCGTGGGGAGGAGGGTTTTCACCCGCTACGCCGAGGGGAGAGACAGTGAGAGAGAAGCGCTGAGTTTGTGGGCTCCGCCCCGCCTATCCAGAAACAGAGAGACTGTAAGGGAGGCGGGGCGTACACTGAAAAAACTCAGCAGACCAATCCAGTGAAGGCGGGGGAGGAGCTCTCCCCTCTGCGACTGTGCAGTGTGTGGAGTACCTACTTGAGGACCTGAGGCAAGCAAGGGATTCATGGAGGAGGCACGCCATGACGTGAAGGATAATCTCTGAGGAGGGGGAATCGATCGATTGATTGGCGGTAAGTCACCATTTTGCACTGCAATCGATCGATCCCAACCTCCACCACCTCTGCGGCTCTGCCTCTTACTGATCCCATCCCCCCACCACCACTGATCTCATCCCTATCCCCCCACCCCCCATCACCTCTACAACAGAGGTGATGGGGGTGGGGGGATAGGGATGAGATCAGTGGTGGTGGGGGGATGGGATCAGTAAGAGGTCCCCCTCCAGTACCACCACCACCCCCCCTCCAGTACCACCCCCCCTCCAGTACAACCACCCCCCCCCAGTACCACCCCCCCTCCAGTAGCACCACCCCCACCAATACCACCACCACCCCGCCTCCAGTACCACCCCCCCTCCAGTACCAGTACCATCCCCCTCCAGTACCACCCCCCTCCAATACCACCCCCCTCCAGTACCAGTACCACCCCTCTCCAGTACCACCACCACCCCCCTCCAGTATAGTATCAAAATCATGCTTTTCGGGGGGGGGCCTTCATGATTTCTTGCACCGGGGGCCCTGAGGCTTCTAGTTATGCCACTGGTAACCAGGCTGCTAAGAGAATTCCCCCCGCGGCGGACAAGGAGGATTGTACAAGGCCACTTC
This sequence comes from Aquarana catesbeiana, assembly GCF_042186555.1. NCBI lineage: Eukaryota > Metazoa > Chordata > Amphibia > Anura > Ranidae > Aquarana > Aquarana catesbeiana. The sequence continues at coordinate 111,714,571 of NC_133324.1, read as the reverse complement.
TAATCAAAGATAGATATAATGGTAGTAAATAAGACAACCAAATACAATTGATTTATAGGGCCTGTAGGGGATTAGGGAACACCAAGTGATGCACAGTATGGTGATACAATTGGGATAGAACCACGTGAGGGTAGGAAGGGTTAGGGAAGGGGAGAGATTGAATGGGAGGGAGAGGGGGGACGGAGGTTGGGTGGGGGGGAAGGAAGGAGGGGAAGGGAGAGAAGGGGGGTAGGGATTGGGGGAGTGGGGGAGGGTTGGGGGGGAGAAGGAAACTAATGTCCACCAGATTGTACAGAAGGATTGAATGGGCATAAAACTCACCAGCAAATATTACAAGGGTAACACATTGCCAGGGGTGGTAGTGAACAAGGCTGAACGGAGGAGGCACTCAGGAAGGGGCACAGACAAAAAGTAGCAAGGAAGATGTAATTCCTATAACAGGCAATGCCGATGGCTATCCAGCCAGGAGGCACTGTAAAGTAATGGAACCTGTGAGGAAAGTAACCAGACTGTCAGGTAGACAGTGCAATTGAGGACAATAAAAGGCTGTACATAGAGGAGGCTGGATCTTACCTGGGACTCCACACCGACCAGCAAACCACCCCTGGATCAGGACCGTACCGCACACCCAGCAGTGTCTGACGTCACTGGGCCAGTTTCCCCGTACTGCGCAGGTACGCAACCCCAGTTATACGGTTATTAAGAAGTTATACGGTTATTAAGAAGTCATCAAAACAATATTTCCGCCTTTATCTGATTGTTTAATAATGATATCCGAGCATTTTTGTAAGGATTTAGGTGCTCTGACTTGGCCATTATTTAGATTTGATGGACTATCCTGCCAGTGTTGTTGTTTGAGATCTCTAATGGTGGCCTGAAAAAAAGGCCCATATGGCTGGGCAGGTCATGAGGTCTGGGAACGTACTCAGAAGGGTTTAGCTGGACGTGCTTGTAAAGGGACTGAGTTGGAGGCCTGGGATAGCGTGGGGGAAGTGGGGGCAGATGGGGGGGAGGGAATCAGCCATGGTCAGCCACAGCAACTGTCCTTATAGACCCGTCTTGTCCTGCTTCTCTATATCGGACAATTGTTGTCGGATTTTCTGCGGACAAATGTTGGATGGCAGGTTTTAAGATTTTCTACGGACAAATATCTGTTGTCGGATTTTCCAAGCGTGTGTACACAAGTCCATCAGACAAAAGTACAAAGTACAAACACTCATGCTCGGAAGCAAGGACAAGCCGGAAGCGGTTGGTCTTAATTAACATTCGTGACGTGGCAAATTATGAAATCTCGAGATGCAGTGCACATTCTCTTCTTCTTTAATGGGATAATAATGAAGCTGCTTTGCTGGTGATACTGATGGTATTATTGCAAACAAATTTTTAGAGGCTTTTTTTTTCTAGTGATATCAACAATAATATTATTATGATTTTTTTTTTTTTATTTGATCAAGTTACCACAACACCATTATCCCGTAGTTTTTAAGATCAAAGATACAACTATGTTAGTGTCCCTTGTCGATTTTACATTGTATTTTTTAAAATGTAACTGCCTACTCCCAAACTGTCATTTGAAGTAAAACACATAGCCAAGTATTATTCTGTACAATTTTTTTATTGTGCATTAAAAAAAGAAAACAAATAAAATTAGACATGCTATCTGCCAATAAAACTTAACCAAAAAGTGCATTCTATGCATCCAAAAGTATATAAAATATACCAAATCAAATCATTATTCAACCAAAAAAATAATGTCAAAGCAATAATTTCAAGGCCAATAATAAATAAAACGTTATCTCCTCCGATTCCACAACATGGCTTGTTGACGAACGGCCGTCCAGAAACGAACTGAAAAGCGCAAAATTAAAAGTGCGAAATAAAAAGTGCAAAAAGAAAAGCGCAAAAAGAAAAGTGCAAAATGAAAAGTGCAAAATGAAAAGCGCGTATCAACACTCACCAAACTTCTACTAACAAAAAAATTAGCAGAAGGAGCCCAAAGGGTGGCGCTAAAGAGCTGAAAAACTCACTACGTCACTACGTTCATATTTATTGGCGAACAATTCCTTGCCGTTTGCATGCAAGACAAGTTTGGGCCAATGCCCTTTGGACAAAAGTCCACGGTTTTGTTGGCCAACAATCCGATCGTGTGTATGAGGCTTTATTTTTTCCGTCAACTAATTGAGTGCTGCCTGAGAGTGAAAGACTTTTTCTCTTTTTTTCTCTTTAAGTGTAATGCCCCGTACACACGGTCGGATTTTCCGATGGAAAATGTCCGATCGGAGCGTGTTGTCGGAAATTCCGACCGTGTGTGGGCTCCATCGGATATTTTCCATCGGATTTTCCGACACACAAAGTTGGAGAGCAGGAGATAAAATTTTCCGACAACAAAATCCGTTGTCGAAAATTCCGATCGTGTGTACACAAATCCGACGGACAAAGTGCCACGCATGCTCAGAATAAATAAAGAGATGAAAGCTATTGGCCACGTGCCCCGTTTATAGTCCCGACGTACATGTTTTACGTCACCGCGTTTAAAACGATCGGATTTTCCGACAACTTTGTGTGACCGTGTGTATGCAAGACAAGTTTGAGCCAACATCCGTCGGAAAAAATCCATGGATTTTGTTGTCGGAATGTCCGAACAAAGTCCGACCGTGTGTACGGGACATTAGAGTGCTTAAAGCTTGCCATACACTAATAGATTTTCAAAATTCATCCAAAAATTCTCAGTACTTTCAATTAGAACAATGTACAGTAAATTTTGTGGTCTTCTTGCTGAGAGCCATTTTGTTCCCTGTGTCAGCTTTCAGATGAAAAGTATGAAAGACTAATTAAGAGTCACATGGCCGTGGAGATGCCTCAGCAGGGAGCCATTATGTTATTTTATTATGTATGCTCAGGCTCCATCTGTCACCGACATCCCAACACAGACTGAAATGTCAGCCAAGTTATAATCTCTGAGTTGCTGTAGCATCCATGTAAAAATATTCTAGTTCTCAAGGAGTGGAGAGAGCCTGGTGGTGGTTAGAGCCAAGTAACCGAAAAGGAGAAACTTCATAATCACAAGGAAACCACCCCACCTATCACTCGTGGGAGGGAGAGATGAATTGGTCTTGCCAAACGTCTGTTTTACAAGGCAATCCTGCTGTAATTAGTGTGCATTCTGTTACATGTAGCAATTAGCACCATACAAAGCATCGTGTGATCTCTGCTATCCCCTCTACAACTTGATTTATAATAATTTAACTGAAAGAAAATTGACCGGACAGAATGACACAAGTTTATGGGAGTACAAGCATGAAAGAAAAGATTTACTCACTGGGCAGAATCTGCATGAGCATGATAAAGTTGAATGTATATGAAGCAATCATGGAGGTTCCCAATATATTTTTCCTGATTGTTAAAGAGGAACTGCAGTCTGCTCACATAATTTGTAATAAAAACATCTTTGCCATTGTGAAACTTCACTCCGACCACTTTGCATATTATTTTATATATACTGTGATTCTGTACTTGCCAAAAATATATGGTCATTTTTTTACTTCTACAGACCTTCAACCCTGCACCTACTCACCACTGAGCCAGGGAGATTGTTTACTCCCACTGTCCACAGCCTGACCCCATAAAGATTAAAGCTGTCCATAGATGGATCACAATTTGGCCGGTTTTGCAGGGACCACACAAATTTTGATCCATGTATGGCTGCCCTTGCTCAACAGAAGTCGATTTAATGATCGAATGGGCTTGTTGAAATTTTTTTTCTCAGTCGAGATTACAGCCAGTGGGCTGCAGCTGATGATCATTATATCCTGACAGCGGAGAATCCTGCTGTCAGAATGCAATGGGGTTGATTTACTAAAACTGTAGAGTGCATAATCTTGTGCAGCTCTGCATGGTAGCCAATCAGTTTCTAACTTCAGCTTGTTCATTTAAAGTATAATTAAAGGCAAAACTTTTTTTTGTTAGTTTTGGATAGAGTGGTGAGGAATTAACCTGTCAGTTATTATTACTGTCTGTGCTCCTGCTAAAGAGATTCATCCTCTCTATTTGTCCTGTCAACCGCTATTATTGAAAGTAAAAGTAAAAGAAAATCCCCAAATTTGGGTTGTCCCCAGAAAAGTAATAGAGGGGAAATCTTCCAATGGGGACCCTGGTTCTGGTGACCTGGGGGTCCCCAAGGAATTTCCTTAATTTGCAGGGATTTCCTCAAGATCCTGTTTGGCTATGGGACAGTGAGGGGAAATCTATGCAATGGGACACAGATGGCGAAAAAATATCTGACAGGGGTTATAAAACTCTCCAAAAAAAAAAAGTTTTGCCTATAGTTCTACTTTAAGCTTTGACAAAAAAACCTGGAAGCTGATTGTTTTTTATGCAGAGCTGCACCAGATTTTGCACTTTCCAGTTTTAGTAAATCAACCCCAATGTCTCAGCGGGGAGGAGTCCTCTATCCATCTTGACTGTGTCGAGGAATCTGTTCATTTTTAGGGGAAAAAAAAAGACCATCTAAGGCCAGCTGAAAGGACAATAAACTGAATAAACTGACTCTTTGCTTCGAAAGTTTGAGGACCCACACACTAAGTGATTGTGGTCTTTGCTTTGCAACAACATGGTCCTGAGATTAGATCCCACCAGGCTAACTACATTGATTTTACATGTTCTATCTGTATTTGTAAGGATATTCTGTAGGTGCTCCAGTTTCCATTATCAATCGAAAAACATTCTCATTTTTTTCCACCCTACGCTGTGTGTGAATAATTTGTGTTTGTTGTACAGTCCCGTAGAACTTTAAAAAGTGATTAATAATGAATGATTATCTAAATAAATGTTATATGATTTGGATTTCATCAAACAATTACTTAATTGGAATTTTTGGAGGGTAAAAAATGCAATAATATCAGCTACAGGAGAAAGGGCAGAAGGAAGTCATATCTAGATTCATCTTAAATGTGTCTTTCTGGGAATATCTGATGCTGAGGTCACTATTCTCTCTAAAGCCTCATACAGACGGTACAATTGTTGGCCAAGTGAGCGTCTGATTTTTGACAAAAGGGCGTGTGCCAGGATCTTGTCTTGCATACTAATGGTACACAATTGTCGTGCCACAAACATGTGTTTGGTGAGCATTGATTCCGAGCATGCGTGTTTGTACTTTCGACTTTTGTGTGACGAATTTGTGTACTGACCACACGAAAATCTGACGTCAAGCCGCTGTCCGCCAAAAATTTACTAGCCTGTCATCCAACATTTGTTGGCCGAAAATTGGACAACAGTTGTCAAAAGGAGCGTACTAACGGTAAGATTTTAGGACAACAGTCTGTCAACAGACAATCCCCTGCCAACAATCGTACCGTGTGTACGAGGCTTTAAGGCAGTGGTTCTCAACCTCAGGCCTCAAATACCCCTAACGGGCCATGTTTTCAGTTTTTTTTTTACTTTTCACAGCTGCTTTAAATCAATATCAGTGACATGGTATTGATAAGAGCTATTTTATCGAAGGGAAGTTCCCAAAACATTGCCCGTTGGGGTACTTGAGGACTGAGGTTGAGAACCACTGCGTTAAGAGACCTTTACTTTGCCCTTTGGAACCGTATGAGCTTTTCACTTTGAAGATGACGTTTAGATCAAAAATTCCACAGAAAGGGTCTCTTTTCTGAAAATAAACTGGGGTTATGCTCAGCTAGGTTGTGACCTTTCCTGCATTATGGTCTTTTTTTATTAGCTACATAGGCATAAGTCCTACTTGTACTGGCCAGGTGGAAACCCTAGTGTTCCATTTAGATCCAATTATGTTAAGGTTTTCCAACATAGAACAGTTAAATTGTATAAAGCCAAAATTTATTTTTTTCAGTATGCTTGCAACATGTTTCATTTTATATAATTTTCTTTAGAAAATCATTTTTTTTTCATCTGCACTTCCTGTTGCAGGCTGACAAAGCTATGCCACTGCCTCACAATGATCCCCAGGTAGGAAGAAACTTTGCAACAGATTACCGAAAAACTATTCGATAAAAGCCCCATTTCAGCCTGTAGCCTGCCCCATTTATCCCCCCACCCCCACCCTAAATGAATCACTGCTATTCAAAAAACCTACCTAATTGCCCTATTGCCATAGCCTTGAAATGTTCCTTTGCTGAGTTGTCTCTCTTCTTCTACAGGAGGCGGGGTTCATTCTTGGTTCTTTACAGCCTGTGTAACATAGAAAATTCCTAATGGCTGTCAAACAGTGGGATCCTATCAGCATCCAAAAAAAAATCCCAGTGGTAATGTCTGCAAAATGCAACCACTGCGGACATATTTGCAGTGCTGGATTACCAATCCCCCACACCTGGAGCAAGGGATTTATGGCCTACTATTAAAATGTATGTGCCACAGCACTTTTTTTTAAGTACATCTGCACTTACAGTTTCCTCCCACTCACACTGCAAAGTCCCACATCCAAGTTGCTATTAACTGAAATATTGGTTTGGATTGTTTATTTTGTACTACAACATTGTATAGTGACAGGCAGAGCAGAACTCCAGGTAAACAGCATAGTACATGGTTGAAATACAAATACGTGTACTGTTACCTGCCAAAACATTTAGTAATTTTGGCCAGCCATTCATTTGATAGACACACCTCTTCTCAGTAAGATCACTCTACTGCCACGTACACACGATCGGAATTTAGGACAACAAATGTTTGATTGGAGCTTGTTGTCAGAAATTCCGACCGTGTGTATGCTCCATTGGACATTTGCTGTTAGAATTTCCGACAACAAATGTTTGAGAGCTGGTTGTCAAATTTTCCGACAACAAAATTTGTTGTCGGAAATTCTGAGCATGTGTAGACAATTCCAACGCACAAAATTCCACGCATGCTCTGAATCAAGTACAAGACGGAAGCGCTCGGTCTGGTAAAACTAGCGTTCGTAATGGAGATAGCACATTCGTCACTCTGCAAATTTTGTAATCTTTTAATGCAGCGCATTCTCTTCTTCTTTATAATGCTAGAATAATGAAGTTGTTTTGCTGCTGATATTCACACAGAGTTCTGACAAACTGATTTCTTTATTATTTCTCCTGATCTCCTGAATAATCTTTATTTTTTTTTTATAGTGATTTACTTTTTTTATCAAGATCTCTTGTTTTTTTTTTTTTCTTTGTTTTTTTTTTCTAGTGATCTCCATAATATTTGTTGTTGTTTTGTGTGTTTAACAACAACATTTTATTTTAGAAATGTACCTGCCTACTCACAAACAAACTGTCCTTTTTGAAGTAAAACACATAGCCAAGTATTTGTAAAAAAAAAAATAGACATTTATTAGGGGTTCTTCTCCTGGCTGAGACTTTCCTGTGTATGAAAATGGGATATAGTTTTAGTTTTTTGGTCATCAATCACACACAATTTAGAGCTCATGACTGTTGCAAATTGAAAGAAAAGCCCGGAGCAGCAGCATGGAATGCATATGTGCAGGGCGTACATGACAGTGGTAGCAGTGAAGCGAATAGAAGAGATGGGTGGTACTATGGGGGGGGGAGGGATTAGATGGGGGGTTTAAAGGGAGATCCCGCCTTGGGAGGGATCAGCAGAGCGTGAAGGAAAGTTCCCAGGTCAGCAGCATGTCGGACGTGGAACGCTTGATGGCCCAGCTACGGGAAGAAGCAGAGTTGCGGGGTGCAGCATGGCTCCAGGAAACTATCGGGTCGGCTTTACAGAGCACGGAGACTGAGGCAAGTGGGGGCAGCAGGAGTGGCACACATACGCGCCGGTCACGGCCGCCTGAGACATTCTCCCCGGACCATCAGACAGCAGCACAGAGGCAGTCGCGTAGTCACATGACGGGACCCCCAGCGGGCCCACCAGCCAAACGAGCGATGGGAGGAGACAGTAGGAGCCCGGTGAGGACCCCCACTAGACAGAGCAGGCGGCAGGAAGGAGCGAGAGCCGCGGCGCCTACTAGAAGAGGAGATGTGGAGAGCGCGAGCCCCGCCCCCAGGATCACGTCAGGGGACACCGGCATCTTGTACAAGGAGAGATCATGGAGGGGTCCCCGGGCCTTCTAATGCTTCGGCAGGGGATAGGAGGAGGAGCGATCGTGGACGGCCTATGTTGGCATCAGGGAGAGCGGAAGCCTGCAGGACTGAGATATCCCACACCGGTCCTGGGAAGGCAGTCCAAAAGTCAGCAAGCGGGTTCGCTGCGCGAAGGTGGGGACGGATGTCTACAGCTTCAGTGGCAGCCATGGTGCCCAGGCCTGGCGGGCCTTCATCGGAAGAGGAAGCTGGTCAGAGTTTGCCTGCAGAATTGTCCGGGTCGGAAGAGGAGGTGGCCGCCCTTTCCAGGAGAACAGCTGCAGGGGAGAACAGAAGGTCAGCTGATGGGACAACGCCTGTGCAGCCCGATAAGTCTCCTTTACTTTTAACTAATTTGGGTCTGAATAGTGGTGTGGGGTCAGGGGGTGCGTCAGTGGTTACGGTCACCAGTGCAGGTGTAGCTGATGCAGCCGAGGGGGCTTCGGGTTTGTTGGGTTTTTTGGCGGGCATAAAGGAGCTTGTGCAGAAGTTTGAAACTACTGGAAGGTCTGCTGCGGGCCCGGCGTCTGCTTGGGTACCACCAGCAGGAGGTACCGGGGAAGTCGGTATGGCATGGGGAGGTGCAGCGGTGCCAGCAGTTACGGCCGCCGTCACTTTGCCCACTTCGGAGGTGACAGTAAGTGGTCTTACACAGGGCATGGATAAGGCAGCAGTGTCAGGGGAGGCCGCTGGAAGGCAGGACATAACCAGGCTGGATGATGCAGCAAAATGTGAGCTTTATGTTTGCTATGAAGGGCCGTTAGGAGCTCACCTGAAGCAGGAGGTTCGTGAAAAACTGTGGAAGGGTGATTACGTGGAAATTTTTTTCGCTACTGCCATTGGAAAAGTTCAATCTTGATAGGGTAAAACCAGACGATTCGAAGAAGGAAGATGAGGAGAAGAGGAGGTACCGGTTAATCCCGCGGACACTTGCTAACTGGTTGCAGGCGTTTGCAATTATGGCGAGTGTAATTGGGGAGAAGCACCCCGAACACTGTTCAGCGCTTTTTTGCTATGAGGATGTGATCGGGGAGGCATATAGAGTGTATGGTGGTACGGCGTGGCTGAGGTACGATGAACAGTTCCGTCAATGGAGAGCTGTACGTCCGGCGCTGCGTTGGGACCACAAGGACATCAGCTTGTTGATGCGTTTGATGACGACTGCGAGGGCACCTAACCAGATTTTTCAGGGGGGGGGCGGTGGACCTTCGGTCCAGGGACATCCAGCTGGAAACAAAAAAGGGATTTGTTGGCAATACAACACAGGGACCTGCAAGTATGGCGCTACATGTAAGTACAAGCACGAGTGTTCAGGGTGCGGTGGATCTCATCCAGCGTCCAGATATTTTAAACAAGGAAAGGGCTGTCCTGTGGAGGCTGGAAACAAAAGGGAGGACCCCAGTGATGGTGGAAAGGATGCGGCCGTTTCTCGGTAGGTATCCGGACAAAAATGCAGCACACTTATTAGAGGAAGGTTTCTCGGCAGGTTTTAGGATCCCATGTGCATTAACGGTTATTCCCCCAGTGTCTCCCAATTTACGGTCCGCACTGCAACATCCGGTCCGGAGGTGGTTTCAGAGAAACTAAAAAAGGAGGTTGCATTGGGGAGAATGGGTGGTCCTTTTCCAGCGGCGCCATTTGCCGATTTGGTTGTATCACCGCTGGGGGTGGTGCCAAAGAAGGAGCCCAACAAATTTAGGCTCATTTACCACTTGTCCTTCCCGAAAGGGGAGTCAGTGAATGATGCCATAGATCAGGAGGCATGCTCAGTGACTTATACATCATTCGATGCACAGTGGGGTGGGTGCATTGTTACGGGAAAGGTGCCTTGCTTGCAAAGGCAGATGTGGAATCCGCTTTTCGGCTACTGCCAGTTCACACGGACAGTTTCCGGTTGCTGGGGTGTCATTGGAACAATGAATTTTATGTTGACCAATGCCTACCAATGGGTTGCTCAATATCTTGTGCGATATTTGAGCAATTCAGCTCTTTTGTGGAATGGATGGTACGGGATGTGTCGGGTGTGAATTCCATAATTCATTACCTGGACAATTTCCTGTGCATAGGCCTGGCTTCTTCCAGAATCTGTGCTGTGCTTCTGGCTACATTGGAGCACATTGCGGACAGATTCGGCATTCCGTTGGCTGCTGACAAGACAGAGGGACCTTGCACGGTCATTACGTTCTTAGGCATTGTCCTGGATTCGGATGCAATGGAATGCAGGTTGCCGGAAGATAAGTTAGAGGATTTAAAAAAGGAATTGCAGGGTTGATTGGATTGCGCAAGGTGCTGCTGCGAGTGTTGCAATCGGTGTTGGGCAAGCTGAATTTTGTGTGCCGCATCTTACCGATGGGGAGGGTGTTCAGTCGTAGGCTGGCGGCCAGCACGAGTGGAATCAAGTCACCAAGACATTTCGTGCGATTAGTCAAAACACACAGGGAGGATTTGAGGGTATGGCATACCTTTTTGGAATCATTTAACGGAAGAGCAATTTGGATGTCAGGACCAGTCAGCAATTTTGACTTGGAACTATTCACTGATGCAGCAGGGTCCATAGGTTTTGGGGCATTTTTTCAAGGACAGTGGAGCACAGGTCCTTGGCCACAATCATGGGTAGAGGCAGGATTCACAAAGAATCTAGTGCTGCTGGAATTGTTTCCTGTGGTCCTAGCGGTGGAACTGTGGGGAGCGTCGTTCAGGGATCTGAAGGTGCATTTCCATGGGGACAATATAGGTGTGGTACAGGTGATAAATAGAATTACGCCGTCATCTCCGCCGGTTATTAGGTTGCTGCAGCATTTAGTTTTGCAATGTTTGCAACTGAATGTTTTCATTCATGCTGTCCACTCACCAGGCGTGGAAAATGTTATAGCTGATGCGTTATCTCGCTTCCAGTGGGACAGGTTCCGAGAGTTGGCGCCGGATGCGGAGCAACAGGGGGTACCTTGTCCCGAGTGGTTGTGGGGGATAGCATTGGTCTTGTCGCTGGATGGATAAAGAAGTCGGTAAGTGGGGCTACATGGTCGGCATACACGAATGTATGGCGGGAGTGGATGGAGTTTGTACATGGGGTGTGTGAGGAGCCGACTGGACAGGAAGTGCGGCTAATTTTGCTGTACTATATTGCCAGAAAAATGGAAGAGGGTGTGTCCGCGTAAGTTGTAAATACAAAGTTAGCAGGGATGGCTTTCCTATTCAAGTTACAAGGGCAACCCGATTTCACAAAAGATTTCTGGGTTCGGCAGGCGTTAAAGGGTTATCGGAGGTCGGTGGTCAGGCAGGACTCCAGGAGACCAGTAACCTTTGAGATAATGCTGGGTATTGTAGCACAGTTGGGGGATGTGTCCTCATCGGCATATAAAGTTATTTTGCTCAAAGCTTTTTTGTTAGCGTTTTTTGGGGCGTTTAGGATAGGAGAATTGGTTAGTCCTTCAAAGAAAGTGCAAGGGGGTCTGGGGTGTCAAGAGGTGACGTGTGGAGATGAGGGGTTAACATTGTTCTTACGGAGGTCTAAGACGGAGCAAGTGGGTAAAGGTAGGCTGGTACAGGTGTATCCAGTTACGGGATCGCCTCTGTGCCCGATAAGGGCAGTTAGGGAATTTTTGATGGTTAGTCCAGTGGTTCAGGGCACCTTTTTGGTGCATTTAGATGGAAACCTTTTATCTAGATTTCAGTTTGTGGCAGTTTTTAAGAAATGCCTATGGGGGTTGGAGGATAAGGAATTTTCGTCCCATTCGTTTAGGATAGGGGCCGCTACAGAGGGATGGATGTGGAGGCAGTGAAACGGATTGGGCGGTGGGAATCTAGCAGGCTCCAATCGTATGTTTGGCCCCATCTAGTGGTAGGGTTGTAGTGGAGAAGTGAGGTTGTTGTTGCGGTTTTAAATAACAGTGGTTATAGTATGGTGTTTTTTTTTTTTGTTTTCTTCTAATTTCAGGTAGAAGGGATGGGACTGGTCTGGATAATGGGCCATTCCTACGTGTGTTGGGGGGCACGGAGGGGGGACGTTCGATATGAGGGCAGGCAGTTGGGTTTTGATAGGCGGGAGGCATGTATCAAGTGGTTGGGGATACCAGGTATGTTGTGGGTTTCGGAAGTGAACGTTTTGCGCAACGAGACAGGCCGCCTCACGTCCTAGTCCTGCACACAGGTGGCAATGATTTGGGAATCAGATCTATGGTGGACATCACGAGAGACATCAAGTTTGATGTGTGGCATTTAATGCAGGTATTCCCCAAGATGGTCATTGTCTGGTCAGACATCGTGGCTCGGACGTCATGGAGAATGGCCAGGTCGGTGGAGGGTGTTAACAGGGCCAGGAAGAAAATAAATAGGGAGGTGAGCAAGTTTGTGGTGCGTAATGGGGGGTTGGCGATCATGCACCTGGAAATGGAGTTTGAGACCTGGAGGTATTTAAGGACTGATGGGGTGCATTTGAATGAAGTGGGCATAGATTTGTGGGCTTTAGGCCTACAAGATGGAATTCAGCGAGCACTTTGGGTGTGGAGGGGCACCCAGGAGTAAGGGATTACTCTTGGGGTGCTGTGGCGGGCGTTGGTCTGTGCAAGGGAAGGAAGATGTGGGATCTATCGTTCGTATGGGTCCTAATGGTGGTTCCCGGTTAACGGAGGTTAGCCAGGAAGTGATAATGGGGGCACTGCGGTCATTGGTAGTCTCTGAGCCAGCCTGTCGGCTTGAGGCCTATTTAATACATTTGATAAGGGACTGCAGTGTAATATTGTTATGGCCAGAGATGATTACTAAGTTATTGCTCAGACCAACGCTCGATAGATTTATGGGGTTGTATAACAGATGTTTTTTCTTGTTTTTGCTGATATGTTTTATGTTAATTTGAAAATATATATTTTTTTTTAAATAAAGTAGGCTGCTACGGCCTTTTGTTACTCCAATTTGGGTGTGTTCTTAATTATTAGGAGTAGTAGTATAAGGTTTGGTTAGGTAATGATATGGTAAGCACATCTGTTATCCAACAGTCATGTTACCAACAGTCATGTTACCATGCGAACGGGAGCCGCCACTAACGGCATATCGCCGTTAGCAGCAGCATGCTCAGGGCGCCTGCACGCCGCTGTCTACAGCACATGCTCCGTAGACAGTGGTGCCTGTCTTTTTGCAAATATCTCCTTGTAATGGAAATTTGTAAGTTCTGTATATAATTGTATTGTATTTTGTATGTATCGCACACTGCCCTCACTGTGCACACGGCACTAATAATGTTTTCAGTACATGTTTACATTCTTTTGAGTCCTGATTAGAATAAGCCTGCCTATGTAACGCCCCTTGTTACGATAAACCTACAATTGTAATATTAATGTGATACCTACATAATCATGTGCATAAAAACCTTCAATTGCGTCATAATAAAGCAGAACAGTAATTTGGAAAGATGCTGAGCGTATCTTTTGTGTCTGTTCCCTACTGCAGTAGTTATTATTAATTTGGAACCACTAATCAATATGAGGATAGGAGTTGCCTATCATCAATTTAACCGAGTTAGCATGGCGAGCTTTGCCTTAGGAGGGGATTCCAGGTGACCCTGAGTATCCGAAACGAGGAGCTTGAGACGATCCGGGAATTTCTGATAATCAGCCGGCTGAGGTAAGCCTTTTGCTTACATTTGAGTTATCAGACTTCCTTGATCGGTAAGGCATTTTCGGGACAAAGGGTACCTATTTTACTCCCCTTAATCGAACTGTATTGATTGGTGGTTATATGTTATGTTGTCCCTGTCTATTGTCCATCAGAGTGTTATAAATAAGAAAGGGAAGAATGGTACCGTTCACAGGTATATGTAGTACATCTGCTAGATAAAGTAGTTTAGAGGCAAGAGGATATAGGCACAAGTAGAGAAGAGAGAAGACTGGCCAGTCATTATGGGCATTGAATTAAATAAGGGAATGAAGGGTAAGAGACCCTCAAAAATGCCCAGCGCAAGAGGAGCGCTACATATGAACCAAAGGTGCGGTTCCGCCTGTACTGAGCCCCTAGATTAATGGTTAGAGTGGACAGGGATCCACATTGGGTAACTGGGTTACCAAAGTCCACAGGGACCAAGAATCATGCAGAGTAAACAGCTAGAGAAACAGCTATCTATGTGAGCAGGATGGATCAAGGGTGACAATAACACTAGACAGAAAGGGACATTTTCATGTTAAGTTGTGGGATGAATTTGGGGTCAGGCACTACTAGTAAAGTCAAAACAGAGAAATTAGAGTTTAAACAGAATACTTTATATGTTGTCAGAGAGGGAAGATGGGATAAGCACTCTGGCTGCCCGTCTGATCATAGAAGCTAGATATAAAAGATATCTGAACAAAATAAGGAAAGTAGAATTTAGACAGGAAAATATTAATGAGAGTTAAAAGAAAGTGAGAGAATGATATGCATGTGTTGTGCACAAATGGGAAAAATGTAAGCGATTTTAGAGAGATATTGGTGTATGTGTGTGCGATTGCTGGGACCTTTAGTTCTATCCCTTGTGTGTGTCATGTATACAGATGTGACCCCCTCCTTTGTGCTCTCCTGAAAGAATGTCCCTGAGAGGTTAGTGATAAGCTGGAAGGACACCATGCCAATTCCAGTTTTTTAGACAAAACATGTGCCGGGTTAACGAATCTAATGGTAAACAATGTGATCACAATTATTTTGAATCTGTTTTCCAAACATGGTAAAATGAAGGTTACATTTAACCGTGTATTACACAAATTGAATATCCTTTGATAGTGGAAACAGTGCATTTAAAAAAGTAAAATTAAGTAATAATGAGTATTAATTTCTAATATGAGTTTAACAATTTTATTAATAATATAGATATATTGAAACTGGTTTAGACAACCTTTGGTTGGAAATGAAATTCAGGTTAATGGGGAAATTTGTAATGAATGAGTTTAGTTTAGATTAAGATAACAATTTCGTAATTTTACATTTATACAATAAGCCCTTATTGAGAGAAAAAAAAGATTAAGATGAGGTTGTTATTTTGAATAAAGCTGCCATAATATTTAACAAAGCCAAGATGGATGGAATACATAAGAAGTTCTTCTACAAAAATGAAATTTTAAGGTTTTTGATGATAACTTGATGTGCAGTCCATGATGTGAGAGTAATATTAAATAAAATTTAAATATAACAGACCCATCACATCAAATCCACACACCCTGTTAGGATAGATGCCACCTGCAGCCAGTTGTTTTATAGTTTTTGATGCTTTCTGGTCCATCATACAGATTGTTGATCCTTTTGTTTTATTCATTTTTATTTTTGAAATCCAAAGCAGAATGTGTGGATTGTGAAATGATGTGCCCCTTTTTCTTGTAAGTACAGTGGTATAAGCAGAAGAATATTTTGGATTTATGGGCATCTCTGCATGACCGCAGGGTATTGTCATCATTTATTATAATATTGCCAGGAAGAAGTTGTCTTTTGAAACATGAAACTGGAGTTCTTACACAAACAGTGTGATAGAACACAAGCCATTGTAATATATTTATGCAAGCTGGGCCCAGTAATTAAGGGTTCATCCTGATATATCAGAGCTGTAGCTTTTATGCAAAGGTGCTATTAGACAAAGTTAGATATTGTTTTGGTCAAACATTTAATTTTTAATGGTCCGACATTCTGTGCAGCAAATATACAGCTAACTAAATGTTTGTCTACTGAAAGGTTTAAAATATGAGTTTGTTTATGTACAAATCTAACAATGAAAAATGCGTACATTTGAATCCAGCCACCTTATTGCCTCTATTGGAGGAGGCTGGAGACAAAGGAAGACACATGTGTTAAATTGATGGTGTAGGAATCAGCTGCTGTGAGCCCCGTGCGGGACACACTCCCTGAAGACCCAGATATTACATTTTTTGTAGATTTGAGTATGCAGTTTATCACCCAGAAGGATACTCTGTATTCAAAGTCATTGGATCCTTTTTCCCCAGCTCAAGAAGCAGAGCTCCATGTTTAGCAAAGCCTGTGAGCTATAAAAAGAGTGTATATTTATATAGATAGTCGAGATATAGAGAGCTTTTGGTTCCATTTAAAGGGCCAGAAGTTTGTTTTTACTTCGGCAGGTAAACCAACCAAGCATGCCAAGTTAATTTGATTGGCTGTTTTCAGCCTTCCAGGTTCTTGCTGAGGTAGCCATATTAACTTTCACACATGGAAGCAGACCAGGTGACTAAGGATGCTGCATTTACGGCCCCGGATACTTGATGGGTCTGTGCAACTCACAGATTCCACCCTAATTCTGGCCCAGTATAGCTGGGATTAATAATTCAACTTTAAGGACCCCAGATCGAGAAGAACAAATGGTCCACAGGGGGCAACTTCTTATGAAACAGGACTTTGGAAAAGGTGATAATTTATGTCTGCCAGCCACTCTTTTCCCTCCAGCTTGACACATGGACCGTGTCATCAGTCACAAGAAGTTATGGCTGCCTTAGTAAATGAGCGTGGGATAGAGCCAGGGTTCTCCACAGTTGTTTTTATAACATACCACTTCTTGTTTTACCTGTTACCAAAGGTGTTACCAAAAGCTGAACATCCCTCCCAGAGATTACAAAAAAGATATATCCAGATGCCCAAGTTAGGATCTTACGAGTATGCATTTTGTCTGTATGGACATGTTTTTTGGATGTCCAGTGGCAAATGCTACTGCAAAGGCCACAGTAAAAAGTGTTATCAGAAGTAGTTTGTAAGTACAGAGTGCCAGAAAGTACAGAGAGTAACAGAGGAAATCATTTTTTATAGGAGAGTCCTTACTAGAAGTTTTGAGGTTTTATTTTTACACCCCTTACTGTCTACAATGTAGCGGACAAAGTAGAGTAAGAAACTAGAAAACTTTTGCCTGAATGTTTTCTTATATTTTATGAAGCCCCTAAGGGGGATGTTGGACTCTCTCCCTATGGGATTTGCGTTGGGAGTGTGTTACTCACTTGCTTATATTTTGTCTCAGCAGCTGAAGTCCTCCATTCGGATCTCACAGAGAATGTTGCTGATCTTTTAAGGTTTTTTGACAAACTCATTTATGTGTTTTCTCCCCAATTCCAGATCCTAAAAGTTTGGAAGGATCTAAAACTAAAACCAGGTGACTTGTGGATTGTTAAGAGACATTTATATATAAGGAAAAGTTTGGAGACTCAATACAGCATCTATTTCATGTACAGTTTTTGCAAAACATGAAGAAAAAGTCGCCTGGATCCACACCAGACACTGCAAAAATGACTAAATTAAAGAAATCTCTGAGTTTGATTTGTTTCCCTCTTGTGATCACAGTCTAGGGTATTTTTTTGATTCAATTACTTTAATTGTACGGGATATATATATATATATTTGAAAAGTAGTTTAGCCATGTTGAAGTCATATTTTGTCTTTTGTACGTCTTCCATTTTATGTAGAATTGTCTGTGTTTACATATGCTGATAAGTCAGCATGCCAACAATTCAGCTAGAAGGCCATTCTGGCCACAGGAGTGTACAGCCAGTACTCTGTAAATATATCTTATCAATCATTTGTTTTTCACAATGAAAAGTCATTTGGTAATGAAAAAGTTGCTCAGCTATTATTTTCTCCACAATGGAGTTTTTGCCTCTTTGGCCAGGACTACCTCCACCTAAGCGTGTGGAGGTTCCAGGTTAAAGGTGATAGCAGGTATGGTTAGTGATCAAAATATTGATCAAAAGAGGGGAGACTGTAATGGAAATTTGTAAGTTCTGTATATAATTGTATTGTATTTTGTATGTATCGCACACTGCCCTCACTGTGCACACGGCACTAATAATGTTTTCAGTACATGTTTACATTCTTTTGAGTCCTGATTAGAATAAGCCTGCCTATGTAACGCCCCTTGTTACTATAAACCTACAATTGTAATATTAATGTGATACCTACGTAATCATGTGCATAAAAACCTTCAATTGCGTCATAATAAAGCAGAACAGTAATTTGGAAAGATGCTGAGCGTATCTTTTGTGTCTGTTCCCTACTGCAGTAGTTATTATTAATTTGGAACCACTAATCAATATGAGGATAGGAGTTGCCTATCATCAATTTAACCGAGTCACTCCTAAACCGTTTAGGTTTAAGAGATATTTCTTGGACCTACAGGTAAGCCTTAATCTAGGCTTACCTGTAGGTCAAAGTGGTCTGTAAGGGTTTACAACCACTTTAATGCATTAAATACATTAACAACAAAAACAATGTGTGTGTGTAGCAGACCAACAACATAATAGTTAGCTGAAGAAGAGATTGTCACCTCAGGTATCAAATAAATTACGTTTGCACTATTGAAGAAAATGGCCAAAAAGAAAAGCCCATTGGAGAACCTAGGAGACAGCTAAAAGAAACACAAGCAGTAAATCAAATGAAATATTAGTTCAGTTTACAATTAAAATTTATTTGGCATATCAATGGCCCCCCTACCCGCAAAGTACTCCAGATATTTTTGTCTCACTTCGCGGGCGCTTTGGGGGGGCAAGCCAGGACGGCCAGCTTCAAGTGCCGTCAGGGTTGAAGGATCAGGAAATCCGGCTTCAGGCCCAACTGAGGCCACATAGTTAGTTGCATTTTTTCATAGATAATTGTGCATAATGCAGCAGGCAAGCACAATATGGTTCAGTTTATATTCCGCCATGTGGATTGGTGTCAGAAATAGGCGGAACCGGCTGGCCATTGGGAAATGGCCTTATCAAATGTTCACCTAGCCCAAACGCTTTATCAGCGGGGAACACAAAAGGAAGACCAGCCACGTTGTCTTCCGCAGGTGGCAAGCCCAAGTCACCATTCTGGAGCCTTCTGTAAAACTCCGTCTGGGCGATGATTCCACCATCCAACATCCGGCTATTCTTCCCCCTGTCCACATACAAAAACTCGTATGACGCCGACACCACCGCCAACAACACAATACTATTAAACCCCTTATAGTTATAATAGTATGACCCCGAGTTGGGGGTTGGGACAATGTGGACATGTTTCCCATCTATTGCCCCTTGTCAGTTAGGAAAGTCCCACCGCTGGGCAAACTGGATGCCACAGTCTGCCATTCCTGTGGGTTTGAAGGAAACTGTGGAGTCAAACAAGCAAAAAAAAAAAATTTGTACTTTTGCACATAAACATTGCAAGCAGATTAGACAGAAACATTCTTGGCCAACATCAGTATAACATTTATTTTAAAGAGTATTTAAAGACAAAAGTATAAGGTCTACTTATCAGATTCCTCACACCCTCTGATGGTCCATTGTAAAAATTTTAGGGGGGAGGGTATGTTTTGGACAGGTAATCCTCTCCACTTCATTGAGAGCTGAATGCATACATAATGTGTGTTACTTTGGCCAGCCCCTCCTTACTTACACTATTGACAGACCACTGGACAGGTAAGAAGTGTCATAATACAAAAATATGAATACACACTGTCCTAATTGAAGCACATTTTTACATTCTGCAATTACCTATCAAGATAATAGGAGAACAAAACTTTAAACAATACCATTTGAAAGTATTCAGGCATGCCCTTGCACTACATGCTTTGTTGAATTCATCCATAAATATGACCACAAAAAAGTATACGTAGTGTGTATGGGTTTGGCAAAGTCGGCAGATAGAGGTTTGGCATCGGTTGACTTAGAGGTTGGTGGGGAGGGAGGGTTCCAACTGAGTGTGGGCCCCAAAAAATAAAAGCCTCTTGCACTCTGCCTGAATTTAAGGACAAAAATAACATTTAAACACATTTTAGGGGGTGTTTAGGGTAAGCACTACAATGGAGCTGACAAATTACATTAAGTGACTAGGCTAGGTGTATATGGACCCAGGATAGCATGCTGGGGAGGTTAGTGAAGGCAAATATGCATGAAGGACAAAAATTGAACTTTAAAAACTTCCAGCATGCATGAGGACAAAGAGGACATTTTCAGCATATTACAATCATGGTAATTAGGGAATGATTAAATAAATACAATACATTAGCAAACATAAAATACATAGAATGTGATGTTAAAGGAGAAAACTTACGTTAATATAGTCCTTCTGCAGGACCTGAATTATGGCAGAACAGGTCCCTGGAATAATGATCCCCAGAGCCTGGGGGTAGATGCCTGTCGATAACTTGATGTCCTGCAGACTTCTTCCCGTCGCCAAGTACTGCGACGTGGGGACGAGCCTCTGCTCGGGAGTGATGGCTTGCCGCATGCAGGTGTCCTGCTTCCTAATATAAGGGGACAGCAAAGCCAACAGACGGTGAAAAACGGGGTCCGTCATCCTGAGATAATTCCTGAAATCATCAGGATTATTCTCCTGGATCTTCCACAACATAGGCATGTGAGAGAATTGGTCATGCTGGAGCAACAAATTCTTCGTCCATGAACTTCTCCTCACCCTGTTCATGGACTGGAGGAGAGTAAGTACCCGCAACATGGCTTCAAAACAGTCGGCTGGTCAGAACGAACTAACAGAACACACTGAAAATCAGAAGGGCCTGAGGCTGAAAAGCGCGAATCGTCTCTCACCAAACTTCTACTAACACGAGATAAACACGAGATTAGCAGAAGGAGCCCAAAGGGTGTCGCACTTAGTATTGAACTTCCTTTTTATAGTGCTGTCGTATGTGTTGTACGTCACCACGTTCTTGGCGATTGGAATTTTCCGTCGGAAAAAAATCCACGGTTTTGTTGTCGGAATGTCCGATCGTCTGTATGCAGCATGCTACTTCCTGGCTTAGCATTAGGGCCTGGTCACTTCATTGCGTTATGTGCAGTGGTGTACTACACTTCATTTTTGGTGTTTTCTGCTGTGTGCTGCATTAAAAAAAATGCTGCAGGTATAATTTTAGGTCAATTGTGGATTCAAATGAATCAGCTGTCATATGGCAATGCACATTAACACATGACATAGCACACATTAGTGCTCATATGTTAAAGCAGATCTCCCCCTCCCCACTTAACCAACCTAACCACACTAATGCAAATTATTAATAGCAACTTGCCTCTTTCTTGTGCGCTAAGAGTATCTGTGGGGTTTATCTCCCCTCCCCATCTCAGAAATCCATGCTGCCATTTAAAAGAGAAACTCCATCGTAGACTGGCTTCTTCTTCCGTCTTCTCTGCCGGCTGACTGATGACATCTGTGTCTGAACTTATGCATGCCCCATACGAGTTCAGGCATCGTTTAGTAATGTTTGTACATTGCCATTTTGAACATCATGATGCCAGCTGATGCTCACATTGCTGAAGTCATGGCATAGTATAAACGATAGCAAAAAAAGAGTCTTTTTCCTGAGAACTTTTGGATGTTGGTGACATCGTCTTTCCAAGGGGCATCTGTGAAGCCCTAGCTATGTCACTAATGCCTCAAGGATTTCAGAAATGGAAAAATAAAAATAAGTATAAAATAAATTATCTTTCTTTTACATGACTTCAGGATGTTTTAGATCAGCATGCAGAGATGCAAGCACCAGGGCTTTTTGAGTTGGTGGGGAAAGGTCTGCTTTAAATGCCTCAGAATGGACCTGACCAGTGTGAATAAGCTCTTACTGCCATCTCGGGCAGCTTTACTGATTCCTGGGTCATCGCTTTGCTCAGGTGATGCTGATTTAATGTCCAATGAGAAGACTGGAAGCAACAATAGAGGTTGCATTGCTGAACCAGGAAGATGATGAATTGTTTCCCTAAGTACTGTGCATGTCACCTACGGTTCTTACTTATGCAAGTAGAGGTGCTCCAGGATGTCTGTTCTGAAAACAGGTTTTGCAGTTTTCTCCAGGACTGGTAACTGCTGGATTTGGTCCACATTTTACTGGAAGCCAGAATCCTGATTGTGCACAGCCCTTTTAGTTAGAGGCAGTCTATAGTTCAGGGCACCTTTCTCTGGAGACAAGCTACTGCGAGAACAGGGTGTGTGAACAGACACTGGGAGAGTGTCCACTTGGACCTCAAGTAGAGGTGATCTCACCAGGCCATTGCCTGACAGAGGTAGAATATGTAATTACTCAGGTGCCTTTGTAGCCCAAGATGGGCAGTGTGTTTGTCACAAGGCTTAATGAGATGATGTGGTAAATCCGAATAGCCAAGAGGCTGGAAAGTAAAATTGTCCACTGTGATGCTAAAGAAAACCATTTGTGTTTTTTACTTTTGAATTAAAATGGGCAGAAAGACCTAAATGTACTTTACTGGTTGGACTGAAGTTCATGAATTTACTATACTTGAGTGAACCTTTTATATATTATATAATTTTTTTTTTTTTTTTTATAAAAACAAAACAAATATTAGGCAGTTTTTTCATGGATACTTAGAAGTGTTTTTACGTTTTTTTTATTATAATATACTCTTCTATCAATGTAGAATGCCTCCATTTCTATTAAGTGCACCCTAACAGCATCTGTAAATTAACACAAGACATTCTCCAAACTCCCTCCGGTAAATCAGCCCATTTACAGAGGCTGTCCAATGTGTCCCATTGTTTTCAGTGTATGGCCCTCTATCCTTTCTTCTACCGTTATCAGAATAAATCATATTTAAGATTTGATATGCCCACCGTAAAACAAAGCTCATTGATTCTACGTTCAGAGACAACAGAGGCTTTACCTACCCACTGAGATGTTCGATACATGAGATAACGGTAATGAGGTTATCAGAGGAAGAACGGTGGCGAGTCGGCTTCCTTCTGATTCAGGAGTGACAGCGCATATTGATTAGGTGTTAGTCATGCACCAAAAACACTGAGAAAAAGCCGCCTGGCTTGAGGGTATATTGGTATTATAAAACTTGTTCTCAGACTGCACGGCAGAGACACGGGAAGTCATAAAAGAAAGGACTTGATCACATTTGCAGTTGCTAATGTTTTGTGCCTTTCCACATATGGATTTAATGTATTCCCATTAGGCAACTGGAACATCCATCGCTCCAGGGACAAAACTTAAAGGTAAATTTAAAAGGCCATTTGGTGTACACAGACTTTAATGTATTGTAGGCATGCTATGAAGTGTCTGAACAGTGTCATACTATGTTCACAGGAGACCATCACGCTTGATGTAACCCAAACACAAATCAGCTAAATGAAATGACTTAAGCTGTTCGTAAACATGATGTTAATGTTGCTCAATCCGGCCAGTTTTGTCTGGATCAGGCAGTTATTTTTTACTCTCACACAGAAGCCCACCAGCCAATTACTTGTGAGAAAGGATGAGCAGACAGATTTAGGCCTCATGCACACTGGCCATTAAAAACGTGGCTGTTTTTCTGCCTCTAAACGCCCGTCTATGTTAGTCTATGTGTTCTTGTTTACATACAGTATCTTCCATTTGAGTACACTCCGCACATTTTTGTAAATATTTTATTATATCTTTTCATGTGACAACACTGAAGAAATTACACTTTGCTACTATGTAAAGTAGTGAGTGTACAGCTTGTATTACAGTGTAAGTTTATTGTCCCCTCAAAATAACTCAACACACAGTCATTAATGTCTAAACCGCAGGCAACAAAAGTGAGTATGCCCCTAAGTAAAAATCTCCAAATTGGGCCCAAAGTGACAATATTTTGTGTGGCCACCATTATTTTCCAGCACTGCCTTAACCCTCTTGGGCATGAAGTTTACCAGAGCTTCACAGGTTGCCACTGGAGTCCTCTTCCACTTCTCCATGACGACATCACGGAGCTGGTGGATGTTAGAGATCTTGCGCTTCTCCACCTTACGCTTGGGGATGACCCACAGATGCTGATTAGGGTTTAGGTCTGGAGACATGCTTGGCCAGTCTATCACCTTTACCATCAGCTTCTTTAGCAAGGCAGTGGTCATCGTGGAGGTGTGTTTGGGGTCGTTATCATGTTGGAATACTGCCCTGCAGCCCAGTCTCCGAAGAGAGGGGATCATGCTTGGCTTCAGTATGTCACAGTACATGTTGGCATTCATAGTTGATTCATTCATGAACTGTAGCTCCCCAGTGCTGGCAGCACTCATGCAGCCCCAGACCATGACACTCCCACCACCATGCTTGACTGTAGGCAAGACACACTTGTCTTTGTACTCCTCACCTGGTTGCCACCACACACGCTTGACACCATCTGAACCAAATAGGTTTACCTTGGTCTCATCAGACCACAGGACATGGTTCCAGTAATCCATGTCCTTATTCTGCTTGTCTTCAGCAAACTGTTTGCGGGCTTTCTTGTGCATCATCTTTAGAAGAGGCTTCCTTCTGGGATGAAAGCCATGCAGACCAATTTGATGCAGACTGCGGCATATGATCTGAGCACTGACAGGCTGACCCCCCACCCCTTCAACCTCTGCAGCAATGCTAGCAGCACTCATATGTCTATTTCCCAAAGACAACCTCTGGATATGACGCTGAGCATGTGCACTCAACTCCTTTGGTCGACCATGGCGTTGCCTGTTCTGAGTGGAACCTGTCCTGTTAAACCGCTGTATGGTCTTTGCCACTGTGCTGCAGCTGAGTTTGGCAATCTTCTTATAGCCTAGAGACCATCTTCATGTAGCGCAACAATTCTTTTTTTCAGATCCTCAGAGAGTTCTTTGCCATGAGGTGCCATTTTGAACTTCCAGTATGATAGAGTAAGAGCGTAAACACCAAATTTAACACACCTGTTTCCCATTCACACCTGAGACCTTGTAACATTAATGAGTCACATGACACTGGGGAGGGAAAATGGCTAATTGGGCCCAATTTGGACATTTTCACTTAGGGGTGTACTCACTTTTGTTGCCAGCGGTTTAGACATTCATGGCTGTGTGTTGAGTTATTTTAAGGGGACAGCAAATGTACACTGTTATACAAGTTGTACACTCACTACTTTACATTGCAGCAAAGTGTAATTTATTCAGTGTTGTCACATGAAAAGTATAATAAAATATTTACAAAAATGCGAGGGGTGTACTCACTTTTGTGAGATACTGTATGCATTTAGATGCAGGAGCATGAGTCAGTCTATTAGACCCCAGATGTCTCAGTAAAGAGGACCTATCACTGCTTATTGATATCACAAGAGATGCTTACATTTCTTGCCATAGCAATAAAAGTGATAATTTTTTTTTTTTTTTAAGAAACAGTGTAAAAACAAAAAAAATAAAATAAAATAAATAAGAATTTCTTTTTCTAAAGTGCCCCTGTCCACCTGTGCTCTCGCACAAATGCGAACGCACACTCCAGTCCTACGCGCAAATGTAAACAGCAATTGCACCACAATTACCCAAAACTGGTAACCTGTAAAGGCTTTTAAAGTGTTGCCTATGAGGATTTTTAGATACCGTAGTTTTGTGCCGTTCCATGGGCCGATGCAATTTTAAAGCGTGATATGTATGGTATCTCTTTACTCAGCGTAACATCATCTTTTATATTTTACCAAAACATTGGGTATTTTATTGTATTTGCGTGCATTAAAATGAATTAAAGTGTATTTTTCATGTTGTAAAGCGCTGCTCAAACTGTTGGCCCTATATAAATCCTGTATAATAATAACAATAATAACAATAATAGTAATCATTTTTTCCAAAAATTGGCATTTAAAAAAACACTGCACAAATACTGTGAGACATAAAAATATGCAACACCCGCCATTTTACTCTCCAGGGCCTCTACTTAAAAAATAAATATATATGATGTTTGGGGGTAAGTAGTTTTCCACCACAAAAAAAAAGATGTTTTTTACATCAATGTCAGATCCGGACTGGAAGTGGTTAATTTTGTTGCAAAGGCCACGAAACACAAAAAAGTTGTATGGACCGCAAGAGTATAACTACAAATTTATTGCTAAGCTAAATAACTTACTTTATGTACCTTTGTCTGTAGCAGTTTGACAGGATCAGACTGGTAACAAAGGAAGACATAAAAATATGTACTCCTTTTTTATCTAGCTGAAATTTATTTTGTCATTGCTGATCTATGGCATATTTGGACCACAGAGGTCTAAAAAATATTCTTTCATAAATGTTTGCAAGTGAAGAGAATTCTAAAGACTGGAACATTAGTTCTAGGACATCCAGGGAAGGATCCTCTGCACAAAACATGAGTCACTTCATTTGAAATTACTGCTGCTAATTGTTCACGTAGACGTCATTGCTTGCAGGAAAGAAATGATGCGCTGACCTTGAAGATACGGGCAGCAAGGCATTATCCTAGAGCTGGGCTCCTCTGATGATGGAATGCATTGTGCTGGGGATGTATAGCTTCTAGAGAAATTGATGAACACCACTGTTAAACCGCAAAGTACCAATAGGTCTTCAGTTCAATTTAAGTATAAAGACATATTGATTACATTTTTCCATTAACCTTTTGGGAACTATAATTTAGAGCATTAAAGCTGAAATCCAGGAAAACAATCAATCAATCAATCAATCAATCAATCATCAATAATGATTATATGATTTGAATACATATATGGAAGCTATCATGCTTGCAAAATGATTTCTAGTTCTTCTGACCATACAGTTGTGCGATTTGCACATCCCTATGGGGCGGTAGAGCCAGGTTGCTGAACTGACTTTGCTCCACTGCAGGTAAGAACTACAGCTTGGTCACCAGTCCCTGCCCCTGACTTTGATTGGTCAGTGAAGACACAGCAGCAGTATAATAATAAATCATCTTTTTATTCTCTGCTCTTTTCTTTTTTTTCAGCTTGATCCCTTTCACCATATATTTTTTCCTTAAAGTGCTACTAAACCCACAACATTAAAATCAGTCTGTATATGCAGGAAAGCATGCTTGTTATACCCACTGTGGAACCTAAGGGGTTAATCCTAGGCATTGTGTAATAAGGCTGTCTGATCCTGTCTTCTCTGATCTTCACCTTCTTTCAGTGTCTCCAACTCACCTCCAGATATTATAAATGGAAGGAGTCAGGCTGCACATGCTCAGTTTGGTGTGTATTGCTAGAAAGTTTTTTTTGTTCTTGGGAGAGTGCATGTGATTAGCATAGGGCCAATCAGTACTGTCCAGACAAAGGGTCGGGGGTCCTGACATTTTATAGGACAGTGAGAGCAGAATGAAAACTCCTCCTGCAAGCTTAACCACACACTAATAGAAGTCACAAAACGGCTATACAGGCATACCCCACTTTTAAGTACACAATGAGGTTTATTTACTAAAGATGGAAAGTGCGAAATCAGGCTCACTTCTACATAGAAACCAATGAGCTTCTAACCCTAACTTGTTCAATTAAGCTTTGGTAATAAAACCTAGAAGCTCATTGGTTTCTATGCAGAAGTGAGCCTGATTTTGCACTTTCCAGCTTTAGTAAATAAACCCAATTGTGTACTTACTGCTGATGAGAAAAAGGTATTTAGCAGTTTATATTTACTAAAATAATTGCATTTCTATGTTCTGTGTACTGTGGGAGACCAGATATAGTAAATACAGGGTCCTAGGTTAAGTAGCACATTAAGTCTGACTGCTGTGGTACATACTATTACAAGATTAAAAAAAAGTTCAAAATTAGGTACTTATGCATTAAAAATATATTTAAATTAGACAAATTTACAAAATTACATTTTTTTCTTCAGTTTTGGTAGATTCACCCTCTCTATTTATCCTTGTTTACTGTTCTCATGGAGAGTGAAAGTGAAAGAAAATCCAAAACTTTGGATTATTCCCAAACGGGACTAGAGGGGAAATCTTCCAATGGGACACTAGTTCTGGAGACCCTGATGACAACTAGAGGTTTTGGAAGGATTTCCTCTCATGTCCTTGGCTGTGAGATAGGAAGTGATGGGAAATCTCCCTAATGGGACACAGATGTCAAAAAAAAATAAAAAAACCCCGACAGAGCTTATAGTCTTCCCTTACTCTATCCAAAATGAAAATAAAGTTCTGCCTTTAGTTCTACTTGAATTTTTTTCTTTGTGTAATTCTAGTAGAGTTTGGTAGTCCCACTGCACTCTTTTTGGTCTAAGTGCCCTGTTCAGATCATACATGTGCGCTAGTGTGCAGAAAAAAAGATATGGTGTAAACAAGCCCTTAAAGTAGAACTATAGGTAAACCTTTTTTTTTCATTTTGGATACAGTAAAGAAGGGTCATAATCGCTGTCAGTTTTTTTTTTTTTTTTCGATCTGTATGCGATAGCGGAGATTTCCCTTCACTTCCTGTCTCTTAGCCAAAACAGAAAGTGAGTGGAAATCCCTGCAAATTAAGGGAATTCATTGGGGGGACCCTCAGGTCACCAGAACTAGTGTCCCCATTGGAAGATTTCCCTTCTATTACTTTTCTGGGGACAACCTAAAATTTGGGATTTTCTTTCACTTTCAATGATAATGGTAACCAGGACAAACAGAGAAGGTGAATCTCCCCAACGAGGACACAGACAGCAATAAAAACTGACAGGGGTTCTAATCCATCTCCATTCTATCCAAAACAAAACAAAAAAAAGTTTTGCCTTTAGTTGTATTTTAATGAAAGCTAAAGATTTAAAAAGATTAAAAACAACTTTTGAAATGACATCATTATGTTAAAGATTTATGAGAATTTAGACCAGGTTTCTCAAGCTTTTTTCAGTCAAGGCACCCTTTAAAATTCCACACAATCTCGAGGCACCCCACTCAAAGATTTAAAAAAAACTCAATTAAGGTTGGGTTCACACTTATGCGAATTGGATGCGTTTTTCGCATGACAGGAGAGTGTGACCGGCTCTCACATATCTATGGGGCAGCTGCGGAGCGCACAGCAGAAGGGTCCTGTGCGTCTTTGGCTCAGTTTCAGGTCCAAATTCAGGCAAAAATTCGGACCTGATTCGCCCCTGAAACGGCAAACAGGGACGCACCGCCGATCCGCACATAATGTAAACCCAGTCTAATAGTTTTGCATAATGCAGCAAAATCCACATGGGTAGGACACCCAACATTACAGGTGATAGTACACGTCGGTACCATAAACGGCCACTAGGGGGCGTGTGCACGCCGCGCACTCCCTGTTCGGAGCCGATGCGAGTGCCTGGCGGTCTCGATCACCGCCTGGCTCCCGCTATCGCTCAGGGCACACGGAGAACCTGGAGATGTGTGTGTAAACATACAGTTTCCGGTCTCTGAGGGGAGAACTGACAGATCCTCTGTTCATACAGAATATGAACAGGCGATCTGTAAGTTTCTCTGCACAGTCCCCATCCCCCTTCAGTTAGAACACTCCCTAGGACACACATTAACCCCTTCACTGCCCCCTAGTGTTAACCCCTTCACTGCCAGTGACATTTTTACAGTAATCAATGCATTTTTAATTGCACTGATCGCTGTATTAATGCCAATGGTCCCAAAAATGTGTCAAAATTGTCCGACGTGTCTGCCATACTGTCGCAGTCACGATAAAAATCGCTGATCGCCGCCATTACTAGTAAAAAAAGAAATTATTAATAAAAATGCCATAAAACTATCCCCTATTTTGTAGACGCTATAACTTTTGTGTAAAAAATCAATATACGCTTATTGCGATTTTTTTTTACCAAAAATATGTAGAAGAATACGTCTAAACTAAGGAAAAAAAATGTTTTTTTAAAATATATTTTTTGGGGATATTTATTATAGCTAAAAGTAAAAAGTATTGCGGTTTTTTTCAAAATTGTCCTTTTTTTTGGTTTATAGCGCAAAAAATTAAAACCGCAGAGGTGATCAAATACCATCAAAAGAAAGCTCTATTTGTGGGGAAAAAAGGACATTGATTTTATTTGGGAGCCACGTCGCACGACCGCGCAATTGTCAGTTAAAGCGACGCAGTGTCGAATCGCGAAAAGTGCTCTGGTCTTTGGCCAGCCAAATGGTCCGGGGCTGAAGCGGTGAATCCACCCATTGGCTTGTATACTGTTTTGGGCAATTTCTAGGTATTTTGCCAAGGCACCCCTGAAGACACATGAAGGCACCCTGGTTGAAAAGGGCTTCTTTAGACCAATATCAACTCCAGATAACCTATTATACCATTATTTGTTTGCAGTAGTCATTAGGCCCAGGCTCACACTGCCCATGACTTCAAAGTCGCACGACTTTGAAGCCGGACTCCAGCGTGACTTCGACATAACTTGCATGCCAAAGTCGGACCAAAAGTAGTGCAGGAAACTTTTTCTAAATCGGAGGGACTCAAGTCGCACCAGGTACAAAGGTTCCATTGCACAGAATGAGGTCTGACTTCTGATGCAACAAGTGCTGCAAAGTCGGTGCGATTGTCGTATCAGTGTGAACCGGGCCTAATGCTGAATGCAAAGCCTGACATGCAGTTACACGCTAGAGGCAGGACTTGAACATGAAAATGCAATCCATTTATGTTGCATCCCTTAACCTCGTGGATAAAATACAAATAGAGAAAGCTATAAAAAATTATTAACTGTGAAAAAATTAGGAAAAGTTATTTCCAGCTCATTCACCTATGCAAGAGTGATTTCTTACTGGATCCTAGCTAAGCTGTGGTACACAAATAGGGTTGCCACTTGTCCGGTATTGACCCAGACAGTCCGGGTTTAGACACTCGTGCCTGGTTTTCAGTCCATCTGATACCCAGACACAGGGTTGGGACAAGTGGCAGTGGAGGAGGAGCCCCGGGTGCAGCAATTTACTGGGGGAGGGGGGTGCAGGTGAAATCCCTCACCGTGCAGACTACTAAAGTACAGAGATTACTGCGGCTGCGGTATGCTAAGTGCCCTCCTCCTGCACCCGGCACAACTGTCTACAAACTAACACATTCTCTTCCCTGTCAGGCGGAGTGAGCTCCGCCGGACAGATGCCTTCTAGTGCCGGTGTTCTGACATATACTGTCCTCCTATCGGATAGTGTCCGCTCCGTACTGCGCAGGCGCAGCACGGAGCAGAAGGAGATGCCGAAAGTTTCCGAAGTTGATCAGCTGACCATCAGCTGTACACAGCGCTCAGGCACTTCTTAGTGATGGCTGTGTAAGAGGGCCCCTCGCGGGCTCGCTTCGCTCGCCACGCTTCGGGCACGGCCTCGCTGCGCTCGGCAACTATTTATTCTTACTCTATGTCCACTTGGATAGTAGGGAATGAACCTGGACATAGGGTGAGAATAAAAGCGCAGGCGCCGTGTACAGCTGACGATCAGCTGTTAAACTTCGGAGACTTTCAGCGTCTCGTTTGTCCTCCGTACTGCGCCTGCGCAGTACAGGGCGGACACTATATGATAGGGGACTGTATTTGACAAGACACCGGCCCAGCCGTGACATCATTCAGAGGCTTGGGAGGCGGGATAGAAGAGGAAAAGAAAGTGCTGCCAGTGTCCTCTCGAGAAATGTCCCCCATCGGATAGTGTCCGCCCTATACTGCGCAGGCGCATCGCTTGCGCAGTACTGAGGACAAAGAAGATGCCAATTGTCTCCGAACATGAACAGCTGTTTATGAGCTCTACACGGCACCTGCGGTAAAGCACGCTGTAACAGCTTACATTGAAACTGTCTCCACTCTGCTCACTCTCACACAGCCCCGCCTCCTCCTAACCTTGTACCTGTAATAGACAGAACATGGGTCCAATGCTGGCATGCATTCTGTCTATTACAGGCGCGGGGTAAGGAGGAAGCGGGGCGGTGTGAGAGTGAGCAGAGCGGAGACAGTTTCAATGTAAGCTGTTATGGCATGTTTTACCGCTCAGTGATCTTGTGGCTCTCCTCTAACTCCAGTCACGATCTGGCCACCCCTCTCACTTCCTCTGCCCTGGCAAGGCTGCAATAGGAGCAATGTAAGGCTGCAATGGGGGCACTGTAAGGCTGCAATGTGGGGCACTGTGAGGCTGCAATTTGGGGCACGGTGAGGCTACAATGTGGGGTACGGTGAGGCGGCAATGTGGGGCATGGTGAGGCTGCAATGTGGGGCACGGTGAGGCTGCAATGGGGGCACGGTGAGGCTGAAATGTGGGGCATGGTGAGGCTGCAATGGAGGCACGGTGAGGCTGCAATGTGAGGCATGGTGAGGCTGCAATGTTGGCCACAGTCAGGCTGCAATGGGAGCACAGTGAGGCTGCAATGTGGGGCACAGTGAGGCTGCAATTTGGGGCACGGTGAGGCTGCAATGTGGGGCACGGTGAGGCGCAATGTGGGGCATGGTGAGGCTGCAATGTGGGGCACGGTGAGGCTGCATGTGGGGCACAGTGAGGCTGCATGTGGGGCATGGTGAGGCTGCAATGGAGGCACGGTGAGGCTGCAATGTGAGGCATGGTGAGGCTGCAATGTTGGCCACAGTCAGGCTGCAATGGGGGCACAGTGAGGCTGCAATGTGGGGCACAGTGAGGCTGCAATTTGGGGCACGGTGAGGCTGCAATGTGGGGCACGGTGAGGCTGCAATGTGGGGCATGGTGAGGCTGCAATGTGGGGCACGGTGAGGCTGCATGTGGGGCACAGTGAGGCTGCATGTGGGGCATGGTGAGGCTGCAGTGGAGGCACGGTGAGGCTGCAATGTGGGGCACGGTGAGGCTGCAATTTGGGGCACGTGAGGCTGCAATGTGGGGCACAGTGAGGCTGCAATGTGGGGCACGTGAGGCTGCATGTGGGGCATGGTGAGGCTGCAATGGAGGCACGGTGAGGCTGCAATGTGGGTTACGGTGAGGCTGCAATGGAGGCACGGTGAGGCTGCAATGTGGGGCACGGTGAGGCTGCAATGTGGGGCACGGTGAGGCTGCAATGGGGGCACGCTGAGGCTGCAATGTGGGGCACGGTGAGGCTGCAATGGGGGCACGCTGAGGCTGCAATGTGGGACACGGCGAGGCTGCAATTTTGGGCACAGTCAGGCTGCAATGTAGGGCACAGTCAGGCTGCAATGTGGGGCAAGGTGAGGCTACAATGTGGGGCACGGTGAGGCTGCAATGTGGGGCACGGGGAGGCTGCAATGTGGGGCATGGGGAGGCTGCAATGTTGGGCATGGTAAGGCTGCAATGATGGGCACAGGTCACGCTGCATTGATGGGCACAGGTGAGCTTGCATTGATGGGCACTGGTGAGGCTGTGCTGAGGGGAACTGATAAAGTTTTTATTAAAATTTATTTTTGTAACTTAATTCTGCATAAAACATTTAAGTGTCATTTTATGAGATAATTTATGATTCTGTCTATTACAGGCACGGGGTTAGGAGGAAGCAGGGTGGTGTGGGAGTGAGCAGAGCGGAGACAGTTTTAATGTAATCTGTTACAGCGTGTTTTACCGCTCGGTGATCTTGCAGCTCTACTCTAACTCCAGTCACGATCCGGCCACCCCTCTCACTTCCTCCGCCCTGGCAAGGCAGCAATGGGGGCAATGTAAGGCTGCAATAGGGGCACTGTAAGGCTGCAATAGGGGCACTGTAAGGCTGCAATGTGGGGCACGGTGAGGCTGCAATTTGGGGCACGGTGAGGCTACAATGTGGGGCACGGTGAGGCTGCAATGTGGGGCACAGTGAGGTTGCAATATGGGGCACGGTGAGGCTGCAATGTGGGGCACGGTGAGGCTGCAATGTGGGGCATGGTGAGGCTGCAATGGAGGCACGGTGAGGCTGCAATGTGGGGCACGGTGAGGCTGCAATGTGGGGCACCATGAGGCTGTAATGTTGGGCATGGTGAGGCTGCAATGTTGGGCACAGTCAGGCTGCAATGTGGGGCACAGTGAGGCTGCAATTGAGGCACAGTGAGGCTGCAATGTGGGGCACAGTGAGCCTGCAATGTGGGGAACAGTGAGGCTACAATGTGGGGCACGGTAAGGCTACAATGTGGGACACTGTGAGGCTGCAATGTGGGGCACGGTGAGGCTGCAATGTTGGGCATGATGAGGCTGCAATGTGGGGCATGGTGAGGCTGCAATGTGGGCACGGTGAGGCTGCAATGTTGGGCATGGTGAGGCTGCAATGATAGGCACAGGTCACGCTGCATTGATGGGCACAGCTGAGCCTGCATTGATGGGCACTGGTGAGGCTGTGCTGAGGGGAACTGATAAAGTTGTTGTTAAAATTTATTTTTGTAACTTAATTCTGCATAAAACATTTAAGTGTCATTTCATGAGATAATTTATGATGGCGTGATTAGGAGTGGGGCAGGGTAAGGGTTGGGTGGGGCAACTGATGGCAAGTAACCCTTGAGACCTGGCTAGTAGCTCAGGACTTGAAATTTTGAGCCCTGATGTAAAATATATGGTCTAAACTGCCTATCCTAGGCATCACTTTGTCCCTCTCCAGTTCTGGACCCCTGCTCATTACACATTGCCCCCCCAGTTCTGGACCCCTGCATACTATACATTGCCCCTTCCTACCTTACTGGGGCATGCATGCAAAACTGGAGACACAGCAGCGCTGAACAGAGGGCGGGAACTGCTGGAGCTAATTTTTCATATTAACAAGCCAATGATTGGTTGCTAGGACCACCTAGCAACCAATCACCTGCTGGTTAACTTGAAAAGTCCAGCAGTTGCAGTTCTCTATTCAGTGCTGCTCACTGTCTCTCTCCCCTGCTGTGAGTGAATCTGGTGGGAAATGAGGCTAAATCCCTGTTCAGTCCTTCTCACTCCTTCCAGTACTGTCCTGCAGGGTGTACAAGAAAAGCAGCATCCCAGCTGCATTTACCATTAAAAAAAGGTACATTTATATCTCTTTTAAGACATTTACATGCCATGCTGCATTAAAAAATGCCAGATTATCACTTTGAAAAGAAAAAATAGAGGCTTGAGATAAACAAATCTTTGAAGGTTTTAAGATGCGTTTTATTCATGCAGCAGCTGGGGGCTGCAACTCTGGCAGACTTTGCATTTTCATGCCAGATCTGCTTTAGGCCTAATAACACAATTTATGGGAAGTTAAAGGTGCATTGTAGACATGTGTAACGTGCACAGACAAAGCTCTGTTACAAAATTTATGTAAATCAAAGGCTGGAGAGAGCACCTAATTATCAGTAAAGAACACAGTAATGTGCCAAGGAGAATATTATATTATTCTAAAAAATGGTACAACACATCCATCATCCACACCTGACACAACTCACACAGTTGTGTCAGGTGTGGGTGATGGATGTGTTGTCTGGAAATTAGCATTGCGAAAGAGGAAGTTTATTTGTATTATCTTCCTGGCAGTGATGCTGCAATAAATATAACTGGTGCAGAAAATGGTGCTAAAACATGTTGTATAATTGGACATTGTTTTTTTAGATGCAAATTTGAATTTTTGTAGGTTTTAAAGTTCTTGTGTATACATTTCTTTTGTTCACCATATTCAGAAGTAAAAATGTTTGAAAAATATTTTAAACTTTTTTTTAGTCAAATAAGTATGCATTGGGGTTGATTTTCTAAAACTGGAGAGTGCAGCGCTGCATAGAAACTGCTTAGAATCAGCCTCCAGTTTTTTTTTGTCAAAGGTTAACCACTTAAGGACCGGGCCTCTTTTTTAGAAGTGTTGTTTACAAGTTAAAAACTTTTTTTTTGCTAGAAAATTACTTAGAACCCCCAAACATTATACATTTTTTTTTCAAACACCTTAGAGAATAAAATGACTGTCGTTGCAATACTTTCTGTCACAAACAATTTTTTTTTATATTGTGAAAGATAATGTTATGCTGAGTAAATTGATACCCAAACATGTCACGCTTCAAAATTGCACCCGCTCGTGGAATGGCGACAAACTTTTCCCCTTAAAAATCTCCATAGGCGACATTTAAAAAATTCTACAGGTTGCATGTTTTGAGATACAAAGGAGGTCTCTAGGGCTAGAATTATTGCTCTCGCTCTACCAATCGCAGCGATACCTTACATGTATGGTTTGAACACCGTTTTCATATGCGGGCGCCACTCACGTATGCGTTCACTTCTGCACGCGAGCTCGGTGGGACGGGGCACGTTTAAAAAATATTTTTTTTCTTATTTATTTTACCTTTTATTTTTTATTTTTACACTGTTTTTTTTTTAAAAAATTATGTCACTTTTATTCCTATTACAAGGAATGTAAACATCCCTTGTAATAGAAAAAAAAAGCATGACAGGGCCTCTTAAATATGAGATCTGGGGTCAAAAAGACCTCAGATCTCATATTTACACTAAATTGCAATAAAAAAATAAATAAATAATTTGTCATTTAAGAAAATGATTTAAAAAATGGCCCTTTAAGAGCTATGGGCGGAAGTAACATTTTGACGTCGCTTCCGCCCTGCAATGTCATGGAGATGGGTGGGGGCCATCTTCCCCTCACTCGTCTCCATGCCCAGCCACAGAGAGGACCCGATCGTCTCCAACACTGCCGATGGCTCCGGAAAGCGGCAGAGGGCACCAGGGCACGGCGAGAGGGGGGCCCCTCTCCCGCCGACGATAAAAGTGATCTCGAGTATAAGTCGAGATTTTCAGCCCTTTTTTTTGGGCTGAAAGTGCCCCCCTCGACTTATACTCAAGTCACCGCGTCTGCCTACATGATCAGCGTGTCATGCAGGCAGATGGCGGCCAGCGTGTGCTATTACTATTCGGCGGCCATTCACTGTTCAAAAGCCGCGTCTCCTCCTCGTCTGTGATAGGCAGAAAACTCCATTTCCCAGCAGTCAGTGTACAGTCTATCACGGACATTCTCTCATTCTCGTCCGTGATAGGCTGACCGCTGACTGCTGGGAAATGGAGTTTTCTGCCTATCACGAGCGAGGAGGAGGCGCGGATTTGGAACAGTGAATGGCCGCCGAATAGTAATAGCACACTCTGGTCGGTGCAGAGCGGCACAAGGAGGCATGCACAGGACACAGGTACAGGACACATGCACAGGACACATGACACATGCACATATACACAGGACACAGGGAGGTATACAGCTGCAGATGGGCATTGCTGACCCTCTTTTCCACTTACAGTAGCTGCTGTATTTCTCACCCTCGTCTTATACTCGGGTCAATAAGTTTTTCCCATTTTTTTGTAGTAAATTAGGGCCTCGACTTATACTCGGATCGACCTATACTCGAGTATATGCGATATATCGGCTTTCGGCGGTCCAGAAGTGGTTAAAGTGATTGTAAGCAATCACCTTGTAAAACAACCCATTCAGTTTAAAATAGTAATGAAAGGCAAAATAACTGTGTATAGATATAAAATAAATTATAAATACTTTTTTTCACATTCCCTCTGTTCTCAGCTGCATAAGAGCTGTGAGGAGGAGAAATAGCAGCACACTGAGATTCCCAGTGAATGGCTGTGCAGGGAAGGTGTGTTAGGACAAATCTGATCATTGGAGGAGAGCACGTTGAGTTCCCAGCATAGTAGAAAACTGACCACGGTGTGTTCTTCTGCTTAGTGTGGTCAGCTTTTAATAGGAAAGCAGAGGGACAGGCAGGAACACCTGGGATTTCACACAAAGAAAGCAATACAAAGTGACAAGGATATTTTTTCATAGAAGTACATGGTACAGCAGATACATATCAGGAATATGAAGTGATGGGGTAACAAATACTTTAACTGTAAAAGCTGAAGTTAGAAGCTGACTGACTACCATTCACAGCTGCACCGGATGTTGTATTCTCCAGTTTCAGTAAATCAACCCTATTGAATATGAATATTTTAACTTTTCTATTTCTATTTCCAGCGACCAGGTGGTGCTTCAGGCATCCTTTGACAATTTTACCTGTCTATTCTTAGCTGTTCTGTGCTGTTAAAACATTCTATTGTTCACGGAGCTCAGTAGGTTAAGCTGAAATTATACGACATCTCAAGGCAACTAAAGATAGAAAAAAGGCTATTTTAAATGACCACAAGGAGATGGAATGGAAATTCTTCAGATTAAATTGGATTGCTTTAGTTAAAATTGTAGCAGTTTTTCCCTTTTCAGTTTTTGATCAGATTTTTCAATAAACTATACTGACGTTGTGAATTTACTATAATATCTAGTTTCAACTTCACAAAGAAATTCTGTAAATGGTGGATTGTTTTGTTTTTGATGATTACATGAGATCCATATGTGTGTTTCTTAATGAAAAGTAGCTGTAATTGACCACAAATGGACACATGTATGGCCAGAATAAAGCATAATAAATCTCAAAAATTGAATATATGATATATTTATCCAATGACGTGTAAGCTGCAATGATTTACATTTTCCTGGTGCCTATCCATGGTAGCATATACATGGTTGGTTGCTCCGTCCACAACCAAACCACAGGACCACTTTAACTTTATAAAAGAAAGAGTTGCCCCCCACGTCATTCTTGTAACTAGTTTGCAGAAGCTAACCAGTGTAACCCGTTAAGTCCAGGTGTAAATGATATTCTCCTGTTTCTACAGAAGGGGTTAGATTTAGGTTTGGGGCTATCAAGTTAAAAAGTAAAAGTCTCTGCCTTATCAGCCTTAACAGACACCAGATAGGCTATGAACCCATTGATAGAACGATGACAGAGAGCAGTTCTAAGGTTGAGACCACCCAGGAAAACACTGTACCCAAAGTGGGATTTACCTTTGGTATTGAATATTCTGAGAGCACCTCCATTCGCACCTACCAAGGATTGTGCTCTGGAAAGTATTACTCTGAAAGCCACCTTTCCAGTAGCTGTCACCTCAGGCCATAGGATATGAGAGATCCAAGCCTTGGGAGCTTAAAATCTGTACATTACATTCTTCCCGGACAGGGTCGTTCTACAACCGATTCATCAGTTCATACCCAAGGTTCTGACTGTTTACCATGTTAATCAGGAATGGGTTCTCCCAGCTTTTGAAGAAGACCCACGTGATAACAAAAAACTTGCCACCACCCTCATCTGTAGCTGGCTATCTCAGTTAGTGGCATTGGAGGGCTAAAACAGGTAACAACAAAGCCTGGGGAATGCCCAGGAAAAAAACAAAGCCTACTTACCACCAGCTCGCAGACAACCGAAAAAACCTATCTAACAGTATGCATTAAAAACAGGGGTTTAGTCTGCACGCATTTGCAAACACATGCGTGAGCCACAGAGCCACGTCACGGCACCCTGGTATCTGTGGTCCTAACACTAAAATATGATTGTCCCCACAGTGGAGGCACATGCATTCTGATGGATAAATGAGGGCAGGTGGACTGAAGGGGAGCCCACCCCTTCTTAAAGGTACAGGAGCACACCAAACACCCAGCACAATGGCTGCAAAGGTGTTGGCGCGTTGCTGGACCAATACAAACACCAACGTGATAACAAAAAACTTGCCACCACCCTCATCTATAGCTGGCTATCGCAGTAAGCAGCATTGGAGGGCTAAAACAGGTAACAACAAAGCCTGGGGAATGACCAGGAAAAAACAAAGCCTACTTACCACCAGCTATAGATGAGGGTGGTGGCAAGTTTTTTGTTATCACGTACCTTTAAGAAGGGGTGGGCTCCCCTTCAGTCCACCTGCCCTCATTTATCCATCAGAATGCATGTGCCTCCACTGTGGGGACACTGTGGGGACAGACACCAGGGTGCCGTGACGTGGCTAATGCATGCGTTTGCAAATGCATGCAGACTAAACCCCTGTTTTTAACGCATGCTGTTAGACAGATTTATTCGGTTGTCTGCGAGCTGGTGGTAAGTAGGCTTTGGTTTTTTCCTGGGCATTCCCCAGGCTTTGAAGAAGACCCAGCTATGCCAAGATTACATGAGCTAGACATTGCA
The DNA here is from genome assembly GCF_042186555.1 of Aquarana catesbeiana. Taxonomy (NCBI): domain Eukaryota; kingdom Metazoa; phylum Chordata; class Amphibia; order Anura; family Ranidae; genus Aquarana; species Aquarana catesbeiana. The sequence continues at coordinate 111,674,996 of NC_133324.1, read as the reverse complement.
AAAATGCTTTGATGGTACATCAAGCTAACACAGTCTTTCCGCAAAGACCAACGCCTATTTGTTATTCCACAGGGTTTCAGAAAAGGGTTAGCAGTATCCAAAAGAACTGTAGGAAACTGGATTTTAGGTTTGATTCAGAAGGCTTATCGGGCTAGTGGTCTTCCTGGTCCAGGAGCAATCAATGCTCACTCGACTCGGGGGATCTTTTTGGGCGGCTTTAGCACAAGTCTCTCCAGAAACGATTTGTCAGGCAGCAAGTTGGTCTTCGTTTAACACCTTCATGGCCCATTATAGCCTGGATCAAGCTGCACTAACTTCCCATGGTTTTGGGAAAAAAAAACGTTACAATTTTGTAACCCCAAATAAACGATATCTTTTGCAGCAACCCTCCCTATGAGCGAGTTATTTACCATGTGTATGCTGCCAATTGAATACTTACTGTTCCGTAATTTACTTTCCTGGTCCCTATCCATGGCAGTATACGCCCTCCCTTGCCGTAATCTGCATTTTTTGAGACTAGTTACAAGAATGACATGGGGGGGGGGGCAACTCTCTCTTTTATAAAGTTAAAGTGGTCCTGTGGGTTGGTTGAGGGAGGAGCAACCAACCATGTGTATGCTGCCAAGGATGGGCACCAGGAAAGGAAAATTACAGAAAGATAAGTATTCAATTTTCATTTTTTGTTCTTAGGTTCAGATACATTTTAAGGGCTATTTGAGATTAGCCATTAGCATTTTTTAACAATAATATAATAATATGCATTTAACTTCATAAGTGAGGCTGTTATACAGGGGATATATCTCTGGCACCTACAAATAACAATATTTTTAGCTGTCAGGCCATGAATGTGTGGATGCATTCACCAGTGTGGTGGAAGAAAATATCAAAGAGTTTAAGATGAATACAACAAAAGCACAGAAGGAATCTTTAGGAAAGGTAGAAGCCTTGGAAAAAAAAGAAAGATATTGTTCTATATTGTTATATGTCCAGTGGACAAGGATGGAGGGATTGTGATTTTGAATGAACAAGATTATCAGCAAGAAATGAATAAGATATTGGGGGCAGAGGATATGTAAAATTGAGGGTGAATCCTAGTAATACCATGATATCAAAATGAAAGAATTTAGATAAAAAAGATGTGAAAAATGGCATCCTCACAAAGAAGGAAGCAAAATATTAAGTAACAGAAGCCCCAAAAATTGCAGTGATTTACCAACTTCCCAAAATTTGTAAAAACAAACAAAAACCACTGGGAAGACCAATTTTATCAGAGTAGATTCTATTTTCTCTAGATTTAGAGACTATATATAGATTTTTGTCTCCAACCCCTTTTGTGCAATGGTAAAGCTTACCTCAGGGATAGTAAAGATATGATTAAAACCACTTCAATACAGGACGCTTTCACCCACTTCCTGCCCAGGCCAATTTTCAGCTTTCAGCGCTGTCGCATCTTGAATGACAATTGCGCGGTCATGTAAGGCTGTACCCAAACAAAATTTTTAGCATTTTTTCCCACAAATAAAGCTTTCTTTTGGTGGTATTTAATCACCACTGGGTGTTTTATTTTTTCCTAAACAAATAAAAAGGTTTCTGTTATAAAATTTTGTAAATAAGTATGTTTTCTCCTTCACTGATGGGCACTGATGAGGCAGCACTGATGGGCACTGATAAGGTGGTACTGATGAGGTGGCAGTGATGGGCACTGATGATGAGCCACTAATATGCAGCGCTGATGGGCAATTATAGGCGGCACTGATATACAGCACTGATGGGCACCGATATGCAGCACTGATGGGCACTGATAGGTAGCATTGATGGGCACTCATAGGTGACACTGGTGGGCACTGATAGGTGGCACTGGTGGGCACTGATAGGCACTTATAGGTGGCACTGATAGGTGGCACTGATGGGCACTGATAGGCAGCACTGATGGGCACTGATAGGCAGCACTGATGAGGAGGCACTGATGGGAACTGATTAATTTCCCTAATGGGCACTGATTGGCATCCTTGATGGGCACTGATTGCTGCTTGCTGTGGGGGCACTCTACAGGAGGGAGGGTGAGGAGCAGTGAAAGGGGACCTGAGAAGAGGAAGATCAGGGCTGCCCTGTGCAAAACCACTACACAGGGCAGGTAAGTATAACATTTTTAGAGAAAAAAAAAAAAAAACGAGACTTTACAATCGCTTTAGGGCTAATGATTAGCTAAGTACTAACACATTTTTTTTAAAGACACAGATCGTAATAGTTTCATACCCAGAGGGAGCTGTCATCACCCTACCTGGCTAAAAAGTATCCCTAAAAGCCAATTTGTTTGTATAAAAAGAAACTGTCATTTAAACAGTGGCTGTCCGCCCATTAGGGGTGCACGGGTCCTGCCGCCCCATCAATGCATCTGGCCCCTTGATCTTTATACAGGGCGCTGGACTATGGATTCCAATGGGGGAGGAGTGTTTTTTTGAAGCACGTGATTAAAGCCAGAGGCTCTAATAGGCTTCCAAAAAGGGTGGGCTCAGGTTGCAGAGCATTGCGCCCAGATCCCACCCAGTTGCGTGGAAAAAGCAAATGAATATTCGCTATTTTCACACTAAACTCTCCTCCCTGCCAATCAGGAAGCGTTTCCCAATCGGCCAAACCGTCACACGATCCTATTGGACGCCTAGCACCTAGGAGGAGGAGAGAGAAGACGCAAGGCGTAAAGGAAGCTGCTCGATCAGAGGACACCGGAGCCACTGCCCGCAAGACGCCACCTTGATGGGGTAAGTGGTAAGTGCCAGACCGACCGGCAGACAGCGGTGGGGGGTGGTAGTGCTGCGCCTCTGGCTGCCCAGGGGGAAGGTTGTTTGCCGCCCCCCCCCAAAAAAAACCCCACCAGCCACCATTGCATTTAAATAAAGATTATGAATATCAGAGTAAATTATTACCTAAGACATTTATAGATAAAGAGTATAGGGGAAAGGATATTGAAGATGCTAGAAGTAAATTAGCTCATCTGGATAAGGAAGTACTACTCAGAGATAATCCTATTAATAGAAAATATAGTGAATTAGCCTTTATCATGAATTATAAAATTCAGTATAAACAATTTGAGAAGATAATAACAAAATATTGGCCCATTTAACTGAGAGACAACACTTTAAACAGTTTGTTGCCAAGAAAACCCAAATCTATTTACAGAAGGGCCCCAAATTTACAGAGTAAGCTGGTTTACAATGTTCCTGATCCTCCAAGGAGAATTTCACGTTTCTGAACTGAAATTTTTTTAAAGTGTGCTGGACTGTTTTGGATAAAGAAAATAGAAAGGTGGGTTTTATGTCTAAAGTCTCTGGTAAGGTATAAGCTGTGTTACTGGCCAGATCACCAAACAAAGGTGTAAAGGACCCCCATGACTTTCTTACCTACAGGTACCAGACACTTAGGATTGACATTGGATTGATGGTAGGATGGATTCCTGGACAGGTATGGTCTCACTCCTCTGGGTTTTCTTTCTTTTCTTTTCCTTTATTTACTTTATCTGTCTCTCTATCCTGGTGCAATATTGGTCCTCCAATTGGGTCCTTAGTCTTAAGGCTTTATATGTGACAAATTACTTTAAAGGATATGATACTGATACATTTGATTTTCCTAATTATTTCATGTTCTCATGGTAAGATATACAAGTCTATTGTTAGGTGACATAGTGGTTACTATTTTTGCTATAGTTACATTATTATGGTTATCGCCTGCCCTGGTGGCAGGGTGGGCAGGTGTAGTCTTGCTTGACCCCTCTGATAGGCCTACAATGTTGGACTGAAGTAAGGCCCATTGGTTGTTTGACCTCTTTTTGGAATATAGCAGACTATGTATTGATATACGGGACTCTTTATCGCTGACCACATTGATGCAGTTCCTTGTACCTACTGATGAACTTTCCATCCGTTCCCGGACGAACCCATCATCTTCTTGTTTACTGACTATGATGACAGTGCCATACTCCACTCACTTTTGTTACATCATAATGTTTTTATTTAAAAAAACAAAAAAGCCTAAAAAAAAGAAAACTGATACAGGAACCGCATCTAATGATTGATGATGTTTTGGGTTTAAAACCACTTTGACTCCTGCAGCACTGGGAGATCACCACTGTGGGAGTATCCAGAAGGGCAATGGACTGAAGATTTCAAGGAACAGCCTATACAAGTTTTCCTGACACCACAAGAAAAACAAGAAAAAAAGGTTGACAGAGGAGGGACCTCCATGTGTGTACCTTCCCTCCAATCAGCTCTCAGAGCTCTCCTCACTGAGCTCTGCAAAGTGTAATTTCAGCTCTCTGCCCCCTGCTTTTTGACAGTTCAGACAAGCTGTATAAATTTTACAGTTTCCTGTAGAGAAGAGAAAACTGTAGATCAGTGGTGGCCGCTCATAAGGGGCACAGGGGCGCCGCCCCCCTAATCCTAATCTCCATGCAGGGTGCTGGATGCATGGATTTCAAAAATGTTGGGCTCAGGGCACAGAGCACTGTGCCCAGAGCACACCCACTTGTGTGACATTAGCGAATTAATAGTCGCTAATGTCTTCCTGCTTCTCCTCCCAGCCAATCAGGAGACTTGATTGGCCGGGAGTCCTAAGACCCGATTGGCTGGGAGGAGAAGTGACTGGCGGAACTCAGGAGGAGATGCAGGGAGGAAGCTGCCAAAGCTGCGACCTGGATGGGGTAAGCGATGTGGGTGAGGGGGTTTGTGAGGGGGCCAGGTTTGTTTGCCACCCCCCCAAAAAAAATTGAGCACCAGCCACCACTGCTGTAGATAAACAGAGACAACTTATGTAGGAGGATTTGTTTAATCTCTGTGCATCACCTGTGGCCAGTCATTTCAATAGGTATATGTAAGTGTTTGCAGTAACTTTAAAAAGGCTTTTAAATCCCATAATAACTTACCCACTCATGTGTACCTCTGTGGGGCCCCCTCTGGTCTTGTTACTACCCCTTTGTGATATCACAACACAGTAAAGACTTACCCTCTTCGGGTCCATATGATTGGCAAACTCAGCAGCCAATAGACAGTGCTCTCATCTCAAAGAAAATATGTGGGCATTGCAAGAAAGACCCTCCCTTATAACAGAGCAAGGAATCAGACCTTGCATGTCAGCAGTTTCAGGGAAGTATTGGGGGTCTTTAATCCTAGACTTAGTCCTAACAATAATTAAGCTGTATTCTGCACACTCACCACATCCTGCACCAAGGCCCTTTATGCCTGGAACACGCAGGTCTTATGCAGAAACCATGCAGCTCCAAGATGTCTTTGCCAGAACAAACTAATCTAATGAATAGCTATGGGGGAAATTAGAAAAGTGGGGTTAAACTCCCTTGTATGATAAATATCTCCTAAGCATGCACCATTTAGGAGATATTTACTTTAGATGCAGCCGGTGACCTCACCAAAGCATGCGCTCTGAAGGAACGGCATATCGTGCCATTCCTCTAGATGCCGTAAACAGTAACTCCTGCACACATACACGGGAGTGACGTCATCACGTCTCGGCCATTCAGATCACCGAAGCCCGCGAACCCGCAAGGAAGACTAGGTGAAGATGGAAGCGCTTCCAGCAGTGACAGCACGCCGCTGGAGGGCTTCGTTTTCAGGTAAGTCTTGCATAATGTGCTTAAATGCAATGCATACTAGCACATTATGACCTAAACCATGCTTTTTTTTTTTTTATGGAGTTTACTACCGCTTTAATACGTTTAGAGAGTGCTGACAGATGAAAAAATATATGAAATCCTCACAGTTAAGTTCCTTCTTCTAAAACTTTTTTTGATGTTGAAATCCTTGAATTTTTTTATATTCAATTACATCAATATTTTCTGTGGAAGAAATCTGAATAACTCTAATTCATTTAAATCCATTTACGTCACATGTTAAGAATTTTCTCAGGGTGATGAAGTTCTTTCATGAATGCAATAAAGACAGTTGGAACTCGTCTGCAATTGGATTATATGGGTGTTTTTTGGCAAGCTCAGCATATTGCGTTAGCAAATTATGTATTGGCTGAATTAAATATTTGACTGTCATCTTCATATATAAAATAAACTATAGAATGTAGTAAATGTTGTATTTAGCTATGGTAAGGTTTGCCACTTTGTTATTATTTGACACATTTGTTAAGACAAACTTGATTTGAGTGTTTAGTGGCATAACTATAACTACAGTGAATGCAAGAAAAGTACAGCTGAGCATCGAGACTGAATGGAGTCCAGACAGCTGCATGACCTGCACCGGTAGCAGAGAAAGTGGGGACTAACTGTGCTATGTCTTTATTTTGGGGAACGAGCCATCTAATAAAAGTACTGCTCTGAATAGAGATTATTCAACATCTCCCTGTGTGCAGGAATAGCGTTAGTGGCAGAAGCAGAAAAATATTTATCACGCTAACTCTACTTTAATACTGATCATTGTTGTTGCACATGTGTCGTACCTGGCCATAGTCTGTCTATATCAGGAGTTTGCAACATGCCTACCAATTCCCTTTTATACTTTAATATCTTATTCATTCCAACTGTTCACTTTCAGATATCACAAGCACAAATAAAGCCAAACTAATATAACAGCCCTGAAACAGTCACCAACCTGCAAGTTTAGCAATGGCACAAAGGATTCACCTCCATCCAAACCATGTCACCTCCATCCTAACCATCTCATCTCCAGGTTTAATCTGCACCCTAACCATCTCATCTCCATGTTTCATCTCCACTCTAACCATCTCACCTTCATCTCCACTCTAACCATGTCACCTCCATGTTTCATCTCAGGTCTATTCATCTCACCTACATATTTCACCCCAACCCTAACTATCTTACCTCCATGTTTCATCAAAATGTTTCATCAAAACCCTAGCCATCTCACCTACATATTTCATCTTCATCCTAACCACCTCATCTTCATGTTTCTTCTCCTGTACATTTTGTACCTAACCCTATGTTTCACCTCCATCCTAACCATTTCACTTCCATGTTTCACCTCCATTCTTACCATTTCACTTCCATGTTTCACCTCCATCCTTACTATTTCACCTTCATGTTTCACCCCCATTCTAACCATCTCACCTCCATCATAATCATTCCACTTTCAAGTTTCACCTCCATCCAAACCATCTCACCCTCATCATAATCATTCTACCTTCATGTTTCACCTGCATCCTAACCATCTCACCTTCATGTTTCACCTCCATCCTAACTATCTCACCTTCATGTTTCACCTCCATCCCAACTATCTCACCTACATGTTTCTTCTCCTGCACCTTCTTTACCTAACCATCTCACTCCTATGTTTCATCAACATCCTAGCCATTTCACTTCCATGTTTCACCTCCATCCTTAATAGTTCACTTCCATGTTTCACCTCCATCCTTACCATTTCACCCTTATTCTAACCATCTCACCTCCATCATAATCATGCCACTTTAAAGTCTCACCTCCATCCTAACCATCTAACCCTCACCATAATTATTCTACCTCCATGTTTCACCTGCATCCTAACCATCTCACTTTCTCATTTCACCTCCATCCTAACCATCTCACCTTCATGTTTCACCTCCATCCTAACTATCTCACCTTCGTGTTTCACCTCCGTCCTATCTATCTCACCTTCATATATCACCTAACTTCTAATCATCTCAGCTTCATGTTTACTCTTCATCCTAACAATCTCACCTTTATGTTCCTTCTCCTGTACTTTCTGTACCTGATCTTCTAGGCCCAGTGCAGCAGCACTGAAAGTACAGTTATCTTTTAAAGCTGATAGTTTACAGATCATGCCAGCTCGATCTGTGTGCACAATTTACACAAATGACACTGCCAGCTGTCCCATGGGAACCTGGCACTCTGCCTCAATACATGACAAACCAAAGTGACAATTAGTGTATTCCATCCACACCTTCAATTGTGCCTTAAATGACAAAGCATCTTAAGTCTTTTCTGCTCCATAAAACTTTTTTTCTCATACTAGATATAGGCAGTAGTTAGTTATGTAATAATTAAATTCAGTTCTGGTATATTTATAATCAAGGTAATATATTTAAGAAAGCAAGCTTAATTAAAAGGTCACCATCGCCCAGTAATATTTTATACTTTTCTTTACATACAACAATATTTGTTTTACCATACCTAGATATGTTCTTACTGATTATTTTAATAATCAAATTGTAAAGTTACGGTGTGTGCTGCAGGCATGATAAATCTATACTTTGGTCCTCTACCGGTCTGTTCTGCTACTCAAGATTTGACTTGCTGAAGGATTCATATTGCACAGTGCAAACACCCCCATGTGATAGTGCTTAGAACTGGTAATTGGCTACTCAGGCACCGAATAATGAATTGTGGTAGGCAGTGGAGAGAGTCAATGACTTTCAATGCCTGTGATACAGAGAACAGCAGGCACTTTATAGTCTCTAGAGCCAAGACCCACCCTTCTTAGAGGACCGCCCACTAATCAAGGGAGGAGCCTTAGAACTAACCTGACCAGTCTTGTCTAGATGGACACATATATAAAAGCCAGCAGGAGACCAACACTACTAAGGCTCTGATGAAGAAGGGTAACCTTCGAAACGCGTTAGCCAGCAGTAGTCCGTACGCCTCCTTCCTGGGACCTGGAAAACTGCTACCACTGGACTATTTGCCTCTGTGCCATATACAATGCGATTTTTTCTTCGACCTTTGTGAGTAGTTTTTATCTTGTTTTTAATTAATAAATCTGTCAAGGATAATGCACTAGGCTGGTGCGCTTTTTTTCTTTCTTTTCATTTAACACTAGGACAATCCCATCCTTAAGAGCAGCAAGGCCGAAATCCACAGTCCTTCCTGAACCCTTGGGACCTTTTAGCCAATACACCTGTGCGCAAGAGTAATTTTGCATCTTTTCATACTTTATAGTTCTTGCTGCAATTTCTGAAGTTTTGATAAGTAAACCTGTATGGGAGTGGGTTTATATTTATCAATCAGTTGCTGCACGTAAGGGCACTTGCAGGGTCTGCATCCTTTAGACAGCTTTCCCTTTGAGAGTATCTCACCAAAAATGACGTTTGATAAAAAAAATCAGATTTGTATCTTAGTGCAGACTTCTGGGAAAATCAGTAAGACAATCACACAAGCAGAAAATGACATATCTGGGGCCGTTCTGTATACCATCTGTGTACAGAACGCCTCCAGGTTGCCATATTGCATTGCTTTTTACAGAAAATTACAGCACTGCAGATTGAAAAGGAAAAGTAATTTTTAAAGCATTCAATATAAACTTGTCTCGCAATTATGTATGTTATATTATTTTTTTTTTATTCTTTTTTTCTTTCCCATGAAAGTGGAGTTACTCTTTAAGAACATTCCTGAATCTACAGCCTTCAGCTAGACCACTAGCACCCACATCCTGGTCCACAAGCACCTGCAAAGTTCAACTCAAAGGCACCCCCCCCCCGCATCGTAGACTGCAACTTCCTGAAAGCCATGGACACAGACATCTACACTTTAGACCACCAGTATCAGCGCCCCTGAGCCATATGCACCAAAACACACTCTAGATTGCATAAAGACATCTAAATGGGACAATAATAAAATTGCCTGACACATTTAAAATGTACCTGGAACTCACTAGCAATGTAACATTCCGTGGGTGAAGCCATTAATCCTATAAAGTGGTTTTAAAACTCAGACATGAAATATGAACAAAGCATATCCCTATAGTGTGTACTTGTCTCAATCCACCCCACTAAGGTGTCTGTTTATGAAACAGCGAAAAACCATGATCCTCACAATCACGGCTGATCTCTCGCAGGTATCAGTTTATGTAGCTGAGATGAAGAGCAGAGAACAGGCTTCTCACCACAGCACATGATCGTTGTGCCACAAACGGACAGTTTATAAAAGTGAGATCTGCAGGTCTCCCTCCCAGATTCTCCAGCTCAGAGCTGGAGAATCTGGGAGAGAAGCTGGTGAGAATAGAAGAAGAAGACTTCTCTCTTCCTATATATCAGCATCAGTGGGTTAAAAAGGAATATAAACAATATAGAAGAAATGACACGTTGCTACAATGTAAAGTAGTGAGTGTACAGCTTGTATAACAGTTAGGGGTGCGCATCTTCACTGGCCTCACGATTGGATTCGATTACGATTATCAGGTCCACGATTCACGATGCATCACGATTACTGCGCGCGGTTTTCATCCAAAAAAATTAAGTAGTCAGAAGAACTCAATTTTTTAAATTTTATCTGTTCTTAAAAAAAAGACAACACTCCTTGCATGTAGCAAAGTGTAAACAGTGCAGACAACTTAAAGAGGAGCTCCAGACTGCCCCCAAATGACTACAGAAGATGGTCAGAGACTGCGGACATGATACAGGAGATGGTCAGAGACTGCAGAAATGGTACAGGAGATGATCAGAGACTGCAGACATGGTACAGGAGATGATCAGAGACTGCAGAAATAGTACAGGAGATGGTCAGAGACTGCAGACATGGTACAGGAGATGGTCAGAGACTGCAGACATAGTACAGGAGATGATCAGAGACTGCAGACATAGTACAGGAGATGGTCAGAGACTGCAGACATAGTACAGGAGATGGTCAGAGACTGCAGACATAATACAGGAGATGGTCAGAGACTGCAGACATAGTACAGGAGATGGTTAGAGACTGCAGACCTGCTGGACATGGTAAGGGAGGTGCCAGACTGTCCTATCCAAGATGAATAATACCCCGCCCCCCTCACCACTAACCTGTCCCCATATAATACTATTACCATAGCGCTCCCCTGCCCAGTGTCACCACAGACTAATTCCCATCCTTCTTCCCCCACCTCTACACAGTGAACATGCAAATAGGGCAATAAATCAAAAAATTGTGTGCAGAGCTTTGTGGTGATAATAAATGCACAAAAAAGTCTTACTTATTCAAAGTAATTCCAGTGCTGAGTGTTCTCTGCTGTGTTCAAATCATTCACCAGAAATCAGGAATGGCACAGCAGAGAACACTCAGCACTGGAATTACTTTGAATAAGTAAGACTTTTTTGTGCATTTATTATCACCACAAAGCTCTGCACACAATTTTTTGATTTATTGCCCTATTTGCATGTTCACTGTGTAGAGGTGGGGGGAGAGCAGAGGTGTCCTCCATGCGGCCCCCTTACCTGGCTTGACATGCCGCGGCTCCACTCTCCTCCTCAGAGCTCCGTGCTCCACAAGCTGGTCGCCGCCACTCTTAGCAGCAGCAGCAGCAGCTCCAGGTCCCCGCGAACATGCATACAGCGTCGCTCCTCGCAGGGCAGCAGGGGGATGACGTAAGTCAGAGGCAGCATGAAGGAAAAGCCGGCGCGGCTTACTTCTGCGGCTCTTCGGCGGCTTTCGGCTCCCTTCGGTTGCGGAGGCGGGGCATAACGCGGCGCGAGGATGACGTCATCCTCAATCGATGCCTTAAAGCTATAGCATCGATGCCGCATCGTGGACAGTTGGATGCCGATGCATCGATTCGGCGATTAATTTCAGCAGCCCTAATAACAGTGTAAATTTGCTGTCCCCTTAAAATAACTCAACACACAGCCATTAATGTCTAAACCGCTGGCAACAAAAGTGAGTACACCCCTAAGTGAAAATGGCCCAATTAGCCATTTTCCCTCCCTGGTGTCATGTGACTCATTAGTGTCACAAGGTCTCAGGTGTGAATGGCAATGGTTTACTGACATATAATCACACACATGGGTTAGATTTGATGGACTTTTCTCAACCTCACCTACTATATAACTGTGACAGACCTAGCTGGGACAGAGGCTTTTGGAGGGGACTGAATGCTAGCCTCTTGCCTACTGATTATGGGCCCTGGCATTTGGGGGAACGGTGCTCTTTGTGAGCTGTATGCCTGGGGACCCTTGAGGTGGCGTTACTTTAGATTCGGGTCCATATTCCCCCAAGAGACACAGACTCTGGGGACCCTGCATTTGCCATATTACAAATAATGACTGATTCATACTGTTGGGACACATACTGTGAGGAAATGCTGATGTCAATTTCAGCCACCTGTCTCTGTCTGTTGTCTTCTATAATGTAAATGAGTCTAGTGTGGCTTCTCTTTCAGCCATTGTTGTCTGGGCTAATTAACCCTGCAGTTGTGAGAAGGTGTCCTGTATTTATACTAATGTGTGAAGCTCGGTGACCACAAGTCTGTCCTAAAGGTCATGTCTCTGAGTCACCTAGTCGGGGTAAATGATTAGATAATTAGCTCATGTTAATTAGGTTTCTGGTGAGAGATTGTATTTTCATCCTGCAGTATATATTTGTATGAGATCTCAAAATAAAGAGTCATTCCTGTCTTGAACTCAACACAGAGCCTCGTCTCGTACTTGGGGGGAGAATTATTTGTATGGGTTTCTTGTTTGGCTGATTGGAGTGTTCGGTAGCTGCCTTTGTGTTTGAGTATGGAATGTCCTAAACGACTTTAACCCCTTTCATACTTGGGGTGTCGTTACATGGCACCTGGCACCTCATGGCATGGCACCTCATGGCAAAGAACTCTCTGAGGATCTGAAAAAAAGAAATTTGCTATGTGTAAAGATGGCCTAGGCTATTAGAAGATTGTCAAGACCTTACAACTGAGCTGCAGCATGGTGGCCAAGACCATACAGCAGTTAGACAGGACAGGTTCCACTCAGAACAGGCCTCGCCATGGTTGACAAAGAAGTTGAGTGCACAGAGGTTCACTCAAGTGTCATTTCTTCAGTGTTGTCACATGAAAAGAGATTATAAAATAGTTTAAAAAATGTGAGGGGTTTACTCACGTTTGTGAGATACTGGGGGTTATTTACTAAAGGCAAATCCACTTTGCACTACAAGAGCAAACTACAAGTGCAAAGTGCACTTGAAATTGCACTGAAAGTGCACTTGGAAGTGCAGTCGCTGTACATCTGAGGGGGACATGCAAGGAAAATAAAAAACAGCATTTTAGCTTGCACATGATTGGATAATAAAACCAGCAGAGCTTCCCCTCATTTCAGATCTACCCCGAAGATTTACAGCGATTGCTCTTCCAAGTGCACTTTTAGTGCAATTTCAAGTGCACGTTGCACTTGTAGTTTGCACTTGTAGTGCAAAGTGCATTTGCCTTTCATAAATAACCCCCATTTGTATATATATATATATATATATATATATATATATATATATATATATATATATACAGTGGGGACAGAAAGTATTCAGACCCCCTTAAATTTTTCACTCTTTGTTATATTGCAGCCATTTTTTTCCTCATTAATGTACACACAGCACCCTATATTGACAGAAAAACACAGAATTGTTGACATTTTTGCAGATTTATTAAAAAAGAAAAACTGAAATATCACATGGTCCTAAGTATTCAGACCCTTTGCTCAGTATTAAGCAGAAGCACCCTTTTGATCTAATACAGCCATGAGTCTTGCAACAAGTTTTTCACAACTGGATTTGGGGATTTTTCTGCCATTCCTCCTTGCAGATCCTCTCCAGTTCTGTCAGGTTGTATGGTAAACGTTGGTGGAAAGCCATTTTTAGGTCTCTCCAGAGGTGCTCAATTGGGTTTAAGTCAGGGCTCTGGCTGGGCCATTCCAGAACAGTCACGGAGTTGTTGTGAAGCCACTCTTTCGTTATTTTAGCTGTGTGCTTAGGGTCATTGTCTTGTTGGAAGGTAAACCTTCGGCCCAGTCTGAGGTCCTGAGCACTCTGGAGAAGGTTTTCGTTCAGGATTTCCCTGTACTTGGCCGCATTCATCTTTCCCTCGATTGCAACCAGTCGTCCTGTCCCTGCAGCTGAAAAACACCCTCACAGCATGATGCTGCCACCACCATGCTTCACTATTGGGACTGTATTGAACAGGTGATGAGTAGTGCCTGGTTTTCTCCACACATACATAGAATTAAGGCCAAAAAGTTCTATCTTGGTCTCATCAAAGCAGAGAATCTTATTTTTCACCATCTTGGAGTCCTTCAGGTGTTTTTAGCAAACTCCATACGGGCTTTCATATGTCTTGCACTGAGGAGAGGCTTCCGTCGGGCCACTCTGCCATAAAGCCCCGACTGGTGGAGGGCTGCAGTGATGGTTGACTTTCTACAACTTTCTCCCATCTCCTGACTGCATCTCTGGAGCTCAGCCACAGTGATCTTTGGGTTCTTATTTACCTCTCTCACCAAGGCTCTTCTCCCCCGATAGCTCAGTTTGGCCGGATGGCCAGCTCTAGGAAGGGTTCTGGTCGTCCCAAACGTCTTCCATTTAAGGATTATGGAGGCCACTGTGCTCTTAGGAACCTTAAGTGCAGCAGAAATTTTTTTGTAACCTTGGCCAGATCTGTGCCTTGCCACAATTCTGTCTCTGAGCTCTTCAGGCAGTTTCTTTGACCTCATGATTCTCATTTGCTCTGACATGCACTGTGAGCTGTAAGGTCTTATATAGACAGGTGTGTGGCTTTCCTAATCAAGTCCAAACAGTATAATCAAACACAGCTGGACTCAAATGAAGGTGTAGAACCATCTCAAGGATGATCAGAAGAAATGGACAGCACCTGAGTTAAATATATGAGTGTCACAGCAAAGGGTCTGAATACTTAGGACCATGTGATATTTCAGTTTTTCTTTTTTAACCACTTCAATACCCAGCTTTAGTCATATGATGTCCTAGGATGGGATCTCCCATCCTGGGTGGACGTCATATGACGTCCTGGGATTCCCGGCCGTCTAGAGGGCGCGCGCCCGCCGCGTTGCTCGGGACCCGGTGCGTGTGCCCGGCGGCCGCGATGTCCGCCGGGCACACGCGATTGCCCGCTAACCGGGCCGGACCGTGGATCTGTGTGTGTAAACACACAGATCCACAGCCTGTCAGCTCTGAGGAGAGCGATCTGTGTTCCCAGAACGGAAGCACACTGATCGGTCTCCTCCCCTTGTACGTCCCCTCCCCCTACAGTTAGAATCATTCCCTAGGAAACATACTTAACCCCTCCCCGCCCCCTAGTGGTTAACCCCTTCACTGCCTGTCACATTTACACAGTAATCAATGCAATTTTATAGCATTGATCGCTGTATAAATGTGAATGGTCCCAAAAATGTGTCAAAAGTGTCCGATGTGTCCACCATAATGTCGCAGTCACGAAAAAAAATCGCAATCGCCACTAAGAAAAATAAATAAATATTTTTTTTTAAAAAATGCCATAAATCTATCCCGTATTTTGTAGACGCTATAACTTTTGCGCAAACCAATCAATATACGCTTATTGCGATTTAATTTTTACCAAAAATATGTAGAAGAATACGTATCGGCCGAAACTGAGGAAAAAATTTGTTTTTTTAAAAAAAAATTGGGATATTTATTATAGCAAAAAGTAAAAAATATTGTGTTTTTTTCAAAATTGTCGCTCTTCTTTTGTTTATAGCGCAAAAAATAAAAACCGCAGAGGTGATCAAATACCACCAAAAGAAAGCTCTATTTGTGGGGAAAAAAAGGACGTCAATTTTTTTTGGGTACAACGTCGCACGACCGCGCAATTGTCGTTTAAAGTGCGACAGCGCTGAAAACTAAAAATTGGCCTGGGAAGGAAGGGGGTGAAAATGCCCTGTATTGAACCGGTTAATAAATCTGCAAAAATGTCAACAATTCTGCGTTTTTCTGTCAATATGGGGTGCTCTGTGTACAATAATGAGGAAAAAAAATGAACTTAAATGATTTTAGCAAATGGCTGCAATATAATAAAGAGTGAAAAATTTAAGGGGGTCTGAATACTTTCCGTCCCCACTGTATATACACACACAGTATTTATATCAGTGGTGGGCAGCGCTTCTCCTGTGGCTTCGCCTGCTCAACGGCGGCTTCCCCTTCCCCTGCTCTCCATGGGCATCGCAGCGGCTTCTGTTTCCTCCCTCCTCCTCAGCAGCCAATTGGGACTCTTTTCTTTTCGGCCAATCAGAAAATGGGTCTCAGACCTGCTTCTGATTGGCCGGATTGGGGAACTGTTTTAATAGCGAATATTCATTCGCTGCTGTAACACCTGGGTGGGCTCATGGCGCAATGCTCTGCGCCACATCCCACCCTATTTTGAAGCCTATTAGAGCCTCTGGCTCTAATCAGGTGCTTCAAAAAAACACCCCCGCTGCTGTAATTCATAGGGGCCGGACGTATGAATAGGAGGTGGTGGCTGTGGATAAAGCATGAACGGATGGATAGAGAGGGTGGTGCCTAATGGAAGGGCTGCCACTGATATATATCGATGTCTATATATTTATTTTGTTAGTTATCATGTGTTTATGCATGTTATTACATGTTCTTTTAAACTTTGGTTTGCACTGTAATCTCACAATATCTCACGGGATTACAAGCAGCCCACCCACTTTTACATGGATCCCGGCCGTTTTCAGAGAAAAAACTTCTCTGTTCTTCGTCTGAGTACTGAAGTTCTCAGATTCATAAACAGGCTGCAGAGGAGATAATTCTCCTCTCAGAACTGCCGAGAACTGAACTGAGAGAAAACTCAGTTTAATAAATGTACACAGGGCTTTTTTTCTCAGAGAATAGGTGCAGGAACTGCACCTTTCTGAGTCACTTCTTATCTCCGCCCCCTACCCACCTCTGAGCACCATTGCTTGGTTTCATCCCCTACCCACCTCTCAGTACTGCCCCTTTCAGAGCGTACAGAGCCAAGTATAATTGATAATAAATGAAATTTGTTAATGATAGCAAGAAGAGTAGTAAAATAGATGCCCCACAGCCAGCAGCAATAGACTCCCCCAGCAACAATAGATTCACTCAGAAACAATAGACCCCTCTAGCAACAATGGACCCCCACAACAAAATACCACCCAGCAGCAACAACAGATCTCACAGCAGCCAGCATCAATAGACTTTTCAGCAGCCAGCAACAATAGACCCCCTCCTACAATAGTAGATCTCTTCAAGCAATAATTAGACCCACCAGCAACAATAGACCGTCACTCAAAAATAGATCCGCTCCAGCAACATAGACCCTCCAGCCCACCCCAGCACCCCTTGCCATTACATACATTCAGTGCTGGAGGTGCCGGAACTGCGTTCCCCCGCGTTCCTGCTGAAAAGATACCCTGAATGTACACCTAAGTGTTACTTTCTGCTGCTTCGTTCCTTTGCTTTCTGCATGAGTCACTTCTGATAGATTCAGTTTTGTTTCTCAACAAAAGTGAAGTTACTCTTTAGAGCTGATAAGATATCAATACAAAAAAACCCTTGTAGTGGGGACCCACAGAAATGCAAGTTTTAAAGGGGTTGTAAACACTTTATGCACCTTAATGCATCATATGCATTAAGGTGAAAAAACTTCTTCTAGTGACCGGCCCCCCGTTTTACTCACCTGAGCCCTATAATTTCCCACAGTGGAGACGTGCTCTTCCTCTGCCGGCGGTTCTCAGCTTTTCATTGGATAGATTGATAGCAGCACAGCCATTGGCTCCCGATGCTGTCAATCAATTCCAATGACAGGGCGCCAGGGGGCAGGGCCGAGTCCGGCATTTTGTGTCTATAGACACAAATGCTGGACTCGGGAGAGCGCACGAAAGGTAACCCCCCGGGAGAGCGCTTCTTCCAGGGGGTTTTTCGATGCGCTTGCTATGCCTAGGGGTAAAGTAATAAAAGGTTACACATATCTTATTCCTTGCAGAATGGGGGCATACACCAGGTATAACTGGTGGAGCAAAGAAGGGAAGCGGCTTTTGGAGACCTGTGATCCAGGTGAAAGACTGCCATTGTAAGGATTAAGGTAAGTATTACAGCTTATTCTTCTAC
The DNA here is from genome assembly GCF_042186555.1 of Aquarana catesbeiana. Taxonomy (NCBI): domain Eukaryota; kingdom Metazoa; phylum Chordata; class Amphibia; order Anura; family Ranidae; genus Aquarana; species Aquarana catesbeiana. The sequence continues at coordinate 111,657,211 of NC_133324.1, read as the reverse complement.
TCTAGACTTAACAAACATTTAATCCTAGTAGTAAATGGTACTACTACAAAGATACATTTTTTGCTGTTGCCCAGAGTGGGGCTTTAACAGTGCTTCAAGAGTGTAGATTATACAGAGACTGAACCAGACCCATTTCTCAATAAGCCACTGTAAATTGATCCACTCAAAAACTGCACTGGTACAAATGAAGTATAATGGCAACATCATGCTGGTCTACATTTACATGGCATCAACATTGGGCTGGCAATACACACTCACTGGCCACTTTTGCCTTCAAAACTGCCTTAATGCTTTGTGGCATAGATTCAACGAGGTGTTGGAAACATTCTTTAGAGATATTGGTCCATATGACATTTGACATGATAGCATCACACTGTTGCCTCAGATTTTTCAGCTATACCTCCATGATGTGAATCTCTCATTCCACCACATCCCAAAGATGCTCTTCTGGATTGAGATCCGGTGACTGTGAAGGCCATTGGAGTACAGTAAACTCATTCTCATGTTCAAGAAACCAGTGGTGAGATGATTTGAACTTTGTGACATGGTGCATTATCCTACTGGAAGTAGTCTTCAGAAGATGGGTACACTGCAATCATAAAGGAATGGAAAATGGTCAGCAACAATACTCAGGTAGGCCGTGGCATTTAAATGATGCTGAATTGGTACTAAGGGGCTCCAAAGTGTGCCAAGAAAATATCCCCCACACCATTACACCACCACCAGCCTGAATTGTTGATACAAGGCAGGATGGATCCATACTTTCATGTTTACGCCAAATTCTGACCCCACCATCTGAATGTCGTGGCTAAAATCGAGACTCTTTAGACCAGGTAATGTTTTTCCAGTCTTCTATTGTCCACTTTTGATGAACCTGTGCGAATTGTAACCTCAGTTTCCGGCTGTTAGCTGACAGGAGCAGCACCCGGTGTGGTCTTCTGCTGCTGTTGCTCATTTGCTTCAAGGTTCAATGCGTTTTGCATTCAGAGATGGTATTCTGCATATCTTGGTTGTAATGAGTGGTTATTTGAGTTACTGTTGCTTTTCTAAAAAAGGAGAAAGGCTGGTGCCATTGAAGTCAGCTAAAACATCGTTTTTTTATATATTGCAGGTGAATAACAGTTAAAAAAGAAAGCCTGTCTTTCTTTTAATTGTTGTTCACCTGCAATAATCAAACGATGTTCCATAGCACCGGCCTTTCTTCTTTTTTGCATGGATTATATGAAGGTTTACAGAGACTTCACAGGCTAAGTGCTGTGTTCTTGAGGCTTACCAGGCATTGCACAGGAGGTAGTAGCTCCGATGCACCTGTTCCACTGTTGCCTTTCTACCAGTCTTCCCATTTTCCACTGACCTCAGACATCAACAAGGCTTTTTTGTCCACACACTGGATATTTTCAGACCATTCTCTGTAAACTTTAGAGATGGCTGTGTGTGAAAATCCCAGTAGATCAGCAGTTTTTGAAATACTCAGACCAGCCCGTCTGGCACCAATACCCATGCCACGTTCAAAGTCACTTAAATACCCTTTTTTCCTCATTCTGATGCTCAGTTTGAACTTCAGCAAGTCGTCTTCCTCACGCCTAGATGCCTAAATGCATTGAGCTGCTTCCATGTAATTGGCTGATTAGCAATTTTTGTTACAAAGCATTTGAACAGTTGTTGGTGTAGTATTAAACCGCGTTTAGTGTTCAAAAACTATATAACAAAGCAGCAAGCACTACAAGGGACAACTTGTGCAAAAAATATGGATATAAACAGTGCAGCACTAAACATAAAAGTAAAAATAATTATAATGATGGTGAACCATAAGATAAAAAGAAAATTGAAAAAAGTGAATAATACAAGTCCAAAAACTTTGTGATGACAAGTGTGATGATCAGTTTAGAGGACATAAAAGTGTGGGCAGGCACCAAGACTTTGTAGGCACAATAAGGATACTAAGATCATAAAAAGTCTGATTTTTATTTCAAAAATAATATATTAAAAGTGGGGAAAGACAAAGATAAGATAAAAACTGAGTATAGTATACATCATTTACAGAATATGCACTCCATACACAATATATCAAGAGACAACGAAACTACAGGATCAGTAAGGGACACACAGACAACTTATTGATCTATATAGTTACAGTACATATCGTTGAATCAGACGCCATGTGATGGTAGTGGTCAAAAATTCTGTATAAACTTATAAGCTCGACATGTTGCGCGCCTTAGCGCTTCCTCAGGAGCATGCAATACGATAACTGTAATGAATAGTACATTATTAACATCATTTCCAAAATATTTTTGTATGTGTATAATATGGTATAAACACTTCCATATAGGTCAACAGATAATACATGGGGACCGCTTGAAAAGAACACCAGGGGAACAACTGCACTGCAAGCGTGTCAGGCCGGAAAGGGGCAATGTGGGGACGGATGTAACATAGTATAGATATGTAGTTTAGAATAAGGAGGATATGTAGGTAAGATATAGCATATATTAGATAAGGGGGGGGGGGGGGAAGAAGGGGAAGAAAATAAGGAGGGAGAGAATATGGGAGGGAAAGCAAGAGAATGGGGAAGGAAAGGTGGGGGAGGGGGGGGGAGGGGGGGAGGGGGGGAAGGGGAGAGAGGAGGGGGGAGGGGGGGAAAGGGGGGAAGGGGGGGAAAAGGGGGGGAAAAAGGGGGGACAGTGGGAAAGGGAACAGGGGAAGGGACAAGGGAAAGGGAGCATGGGAAAATAAGAAAGGGGGGGGGGAGGGGAAAGGAGAGGATGAAGGAAATGAGTATAATTGAAAGTGGTAATAACAAATGGACTATGCGATATATGTATGGTTATTAATATATGTATGTGTACAAATCTAGTAAATAATATAAGCAGATGATTACCAATATAAAATAGTGAAAATCGCATGTCCATTGAACAAAAGGCTAGTTGGAATAAAGTACAGTGCAATGAAACTTACCCTAGTCAGTGTAAGGCTATTGTATAAGAACGGGAGGGGATGGAAAAAACCAGACCCTCAGCTGTTTCCCTATTAGACGGAGGTAGTTCCCAGCAATTGGGTGGAACAGGGGAGAAAAAGTTGTCGGTCACAGACTGGCTTATAAGGTTCATCTAAATGTATGAACATAATAGTTCCCTGCGGTTTGTGTCCCCAGTCTTGCTGAGTCTGTTAAGGTAGGTAAAAAACAGATGGTGAAATAAAATATCTAAGTTGAGTGAAAGTTAAGGGGGGGAGGGATAAAGGCAATATACGCTTACCTAATTGTAGAGCTTGTAGATGTAGTGGTTGGTGGTGGAGCGTTAAAACGCCACAGGTAGTGGTTAGTGCAGAATGTATCGCAAGAGACGCCAATTGCGGCGTCTCTTGTACACCCGCCCCACCTGTAGTCACCAATCGGCGTAGCCGACGTGACGTCATCCAGGTCGGCCGCTGGCGCGTACTGCGCATGTCCCGATTCCCGGCGCGGTTCCAGTGACGGAAGAGCGTCAGGAAGGGGAAAGGCAGCCGCGTCCAGGTATCCAGGCAACCAAGGGGGCCGGGCCCGTCGTGTCACTCATCATCCCCCAGCGGGCAGACCATGCAGCAACACAGGGAAGGGGAGGGGTGGAAAAAGGGGAGGGGGCGAGTATAGCCCGAGCATCCCAGTATCATAGGGATGCGGGGAGGTCCCCCGCCACTACCCCCCTCCCATCCAGGGCCGCCGATGGGCGCCCGTCCACAATAGGGAAAGGGGGAAAAATGAGAACACAGCGGCCAGCCCACGCCACCGCAGCAGCCACGGAATACCACATGCGCCATCACCTGCAAGCAAGGAACAATGCAGATGTGGCGCTGGGCGGCCGCACATTGCTCCTGATGATCCTACCCAAGTGGCGCAGACAGGAGGTGCACCCATGGTGTAAAAGACGGCCCCCATAATACATCTGTAGAGAAGATGAAAATAGATATGGATATAGACATATTACAAATAAACAAATATTGTAAGAAAAAAGATTTATATTCACATAGATGTGAATATTAGGACCGGCATCCAGGGGTCATGGTAACAATTGAGTTGGGAAAAAGGAAAACAAAAGGACAACAAAACAACACAACAACAAAACCCAAGCAAAACAAGAGATAGGCAGCGAGCACAGAGTATACAATATATAGCAGTACATAATGTTTTACCATAAATTCTTTTACGCAGTGTATGATATGTATTACCCTGATATATACCCAGAGGCATATAGGGAATTCAGAAATAGTACATATCCAAAGGCCTATAGGGAATTCAAAAATAATGATAATAATAATAACTACTAGAGCCAATGGATCGGGCTCTCGGACAGCCTGATTTCAATAAATGGAGGAAACAATTTAGTATGCATGTATCATTGTGCATAACGTTTGAAGGTATTAAGTTAAAGGAATGGTTTATATGACTGGGTCTCATTGATCCCAGGGGGGACAGTAGCCCCCAAGCGCTCAATCCAGAGCGTTTCTTGTTGGCATACTTTTTTGTCCCACTCTCCACCCCTGGGATCCGGTGGGATAACTGTTAATGCAATGAATGAGACAAGGGAGGTATTAAATTTGTGATAGAGGTCAAGGTGTCTGCTGACTGCCGTTATCATTTTTCCTTCTCCAGAATAATAAATATGATCCCTAATTCTGCAACGTAGATGTCTAATAGTCTTCCCAACATAAAATGCGCCGCATTGGCACATCATTAAATATACCACACCTTTTGTATCGCAGTCTGCATAAAATTTGGGTATAAACTTTTCTCCATTAGGTAGTATAAAGGAATTTCCTTCTTTCAACCACGGGCAGAAGGAGCATTTACCACATTGGGCCATTCCCAGTTTGGGATGCATAATTTTGGGTGTAACGGAAAAATGACTTGAAATTAATTGGTCACCTAAAGACTTAGTGCGTTTGAATGTGATCTGTGGGAAGGGGCTGATATATTTATTTAGGATAGGGTCCTCCTGAAGAATCGGCCAGTGTTTGTTCAATATATCCCTAAGTTTATGATGTTGTTGGGAGAATTTAGTAATAAATCTCACTGGGGTGTTGGTCAGAACTTTTTTTTGTTTAAAAAGTAAAGAATTCCTTGATTGGCGAATGGCTTTGTTGTATGCACTGCGTAGTATGGTTTTCTTATAGCCTCTTAGTAGTAATCTCTGGCGAAGTGCTAGAGCTTGAGCTTTGAATTCCTCCAGATGTGTACAGTTGCGACGTAATCTGAGATATTGTGCATAAGGAATACTCTTAATAAGCGATCTAGGATGGGCACTGCCCGCATGTAATAAGGTGTTTCCTGCCGTTTCTTTTCTATACAAAGTGGTAGCTAGACAATTGTCTTGATCTTTGAAAATAGTTAGATCTAGAAAAGTTATTTTGTTTACATGAGTTGAAATAGTGAACTTAAGATTCATTGAATTCTGGTTAATTGTCTGGACAAATTCATCCAGTAGTTTATGAGTTCCTGTCCATACTAGGAAAATATCGTCTATATACCTCCGCCATATAGGAATATGGTCGGTGTATACAGACAGGTCCTCCTGTGAGAAGGTATCACGTTCCCACCCCCCTAGGTACAGATTGGCGTAGGCCGGCGCGCAGCAAGTGCCCATGGCCACGCCCTGTACCTGGAGGAAGTGGGAATCTTTAAAGCAAAAGTAATTACGGGTCAATACAAAGTGAAGTAATTCGAGTATGAATTCACAGAATTCCCAACTATAATGATCCTGTTCCCTTAGAAAGGTGCGTACCATCCCGATGCCCTGCTCGTGCGGGATGCTAGAGTACAGAGACTCAACATCCAAGGTCACGAGGAGGGCATCGGGAGGGACAGGCAGACCTTCAATTTGTTTTAGTAGGTCCAATGTGTCACGTGTGTAAGATGGAAGCTTAATACATGTGGCATTAATATAGAATCTATAAAACGGCTGGCATGTTCAGACAGCGAACCAATACCGGAGACGATTGGTCGGCCGGGGGGCAGTGTGGGATGCTTATGTATTTTTGGTAGGGCGTAAAAAGTAGCCTCTTTTGGGTTTCTAACATTGAGATAGTTGTAAATATCTCGGTCGATTAGGCCTTTTTGGAAGGCTTTACCAATGGTCTCTAGGTATTCTTGCCTAAATATTTTAATCTGTGTCTCAGATAGCAAGTGATAGCAATGTTTGTCCGCTAGGATTTTAGTAACCATAGTTTCATAGTATGCTTTGGTCATCAGGACAATGTTCCCTCCTTTGTCCGCAGGTTTTATTTCTAAATCTGGTTGATTTTTTAGGGCTAAAATGGCTTGTCTTTGTGAGTAGGACAGATTTCCTGGGGTTATTGGCATGGACATCTCTTTTATATCTTTGATGGTTCCAATAAGGAAGGCCCAGATATGTGCATTCGAGGTTAATTCTGGAAATCGTTGTGATTTAGGTTTAAATTTTTAATATTGGTTGTATATGCAGTAGGTGTTTTTATTTCTTGTGTAGAATTGGAGGGTTCGTTTTCCTCCAATAAAAGTATGAGATCTCGAAGGGCTCGAAAATCTTCCATAGAGAAATGTTTGACTTGTTCTGATATCGCCTTGTCTTGTTTAGACTGTATTACATCTTTGTCAAAAAGGAATTTGTATGTTAAATTACGTGAAAAAAGATAGACATCTTTTATTGTCTCATACTTGTCAATATTAGTTGAGGGACAGAAGCTTAGTCCAAGTTTGAGGACCTCAAGTGTCTCCTTCTCAAACAGGTAAGGAGTTAGATTAATAATTTCCATGCCTAGAGTCATGTCGGCATTGTCGTGTTCATGGGAATTTGAAAATTTAACTGTGTCTGTGGAATTTGGATATGTGCATCTAGTGTGCTCTGTCTAGTGTTGGGTGTTCGTTGTGTCAATGGTAAGGGGGTACTAAGAGGGTTTATGCCCGTATCCATTGGGCCTAACGTGCTAGATTGTGTCAAGTTGGGTGTTTGTGATTGATTATTCAATAGCTGTATTGCTTGTAAGGCAGTGGCTCCTAAATATTTGGGTTGTGCTGGTGGTTTTCCATTGGGGTGTGATGTGTGTCCTTTAGTTTGTGAATGTGTTGGAAATCTCGTGTCCATTTTCGGGGGGCGTTTAGAGGAGTATCTTCATCAGTGGTCCCATAGTTGTTGGTTTTCATGACCCGGTGATGGTTTCTAGAACCCTTACGTAGCATGGTATTCTGCCAGTGATATGCAAAGCCTTCAGAGAAGGCTAATCGGTCTTTTGATAGTTTGTTTTGTTTTTTATAGATGATGTCTTTAGTGATCTTTGTTATGTAATCTTTTGTTTCTTGGACTCGTTTAGAAAAGAGGGTATGTTCCCTAATGGTTTCGTTAGATGTTTGTAGTAGAAGGATCTCCTGATCTAGTGTATTTAATTCTGTCTGGTAGTGAAGTATCAACAATTTCATAAGTTCCATACTGCATTGGGTCAGTATGTTTTCCCATTTCAGTCTAAATTCTGCAGAGGTTACTTGAAAGGAGGGATAAAGTTGGATCCTGAGACCTAGAGGGTTAATAGTTTCCCGTACATATTTCTGGAGAAATTCAATATGCCAGTGCAAGTTGGCTTTCTTTTTAAGAACGCGTTTAAGTTTGGCCATGTATTGGTTTATACCAATTTCTTGTTCGGTATCTGTGTTACAATTCGTTTGGATCTCTGTCATGTAGCCCAACCAACCATTCCCAATGAAATCCATACTGTATACAATTATACATACAATTATATGCAATATTTACTAGCTATAGAAAGGGGAGAAAAGGAAAAACATACAACAATAGTGGAAGGGAGGGAGGGGAAGAGGGAAGGCAGGGGGGAAACTCAAAAGTGATGCCCCTTGAGGTAAAAAGGCCGTACAATGGGTAGTCTTTTATAGAAAAATAAGGGTGTAATAGCCACTAACGCTCCACCACCAACCACTACATCTACAAGCTCTACAATTAGGTAAGCGTATATTGCCTTTATCCCTCCCCCCTTAACTTTCACTCAACTTAGATATTTTATTTCACCATCTGTTTTTTACCTACCTTAACAGACTCAGCAAGACTGGGGACACAAACCGCAGGGAACTTATTATGTTCATACATTTAGATGAACCTTATAAGCCAGTCTGTGACCGACAACTTTTTCTCCCCTGTTCCACCCCAATTGCTGGGAACTACCTCCGTCTAATAGGGAAACAGCTGAGGGTCTGGTTTTTTCCATCCCCTCCCGTTCTTATACAATAGCCTTACACTGACTAGGGTAAGTTTCATTGCACTGTACTTTATTCCAACTAGCCTTTTGTTCAATGGACATGCGATTTTCACTATTTTATATGGTAATCATCTGCTTATATTATTTACTAGATTTGTACACATACATATATTAATAACCATACATATATCGCATAGTCCATTTGTTATTACCACTTTCAATTATACTCATTTCCTTCATCCTCTCCTTTCCCCTCCCCCCCCCTTTCTTATTTTCCCATGCTCCCTTTCCCTTGTCCCTTCCCCTGTTCCCTTTCCCACTGTCCCCCCTTTTTTTCCCCCCCTTTTTCCCCCCCTTCCCCCCCTTTCCCCCCCCTCCCCCCTCCTCTCTCCCCTTCCCCGCCTCCCCCCCTCCCCCCCCCTCCCCCACCTTTCCTTCCCCATTCTCTTGCTTTCCCTTCCATATTCTCTCCCTCCTTATTTTCTTCCCCTTCTCCCCCCCCCCCCCCCCTTATCTAATATATGCTATATCTTACCTACATATCCTCCTTATTCTAAACTACATATCTATACTATGTTACATCCGTCCCCACATTGCCCCTTTCCGGCCTGACACGCTTGCAGTGCAGTTGTTCCCCTGGTGTTCTTTTCAAGCGGTCCCCATGTATTATCTGTTGACCTATATGGAAGTGTTTATACCATATTATACACATACAAAAATATTTTGGAAATGATGTTAATAATGTACTATTCATTACAGTTATCGTATTGCATGCTCCTGAGGAAGCGCTAAGGCGCGCAACATGTCGAGCTTATAAGTTTATACAGAATTTTTGACCACTACCATCACATGGCGTCTGATTCAACGATATGTACTGTAACTATATAGATCAATAAGTTGTCTGTGTGTCCCTTACTGATCCTGTAGTTTCGTTGTCTCTTGATATATTGTGTATGGAGTGCATATTCTGTAAATGATGTATACTATACTCAGTTTTTATCTTATCTTTGTCTTTCCCCGCTTTTAATATATTATTTTTGAAATAAAAATCAGACTTTTTATGATCTTAGTATCCTTATTGTGCCTACAAAGTCTTGGTGCCTGCCCACACTTTTATGTCCTCTAAACAATTTATATTAGACGCGGCACATATACGTACCCTGTATCCGCATGACCACTATGCGATGATACATTCCCAATTTCCTTAAGTGTGATGATCAATCACCCAATAGACAAAAAAGAAGAATCACTGCTGTGAAAGACTTCAGCCACCAAATGTGATATGAGGAGGCTTACCGGAACATATGGACCCTAATCAGCTTATGCTAAATGGGTCAGACAGGCAGTGGTGTCTCAACACCTAGGTGTAGACATTTTGCTGTAATCTTCTCCAATAGACCTTATGATGTTTAGTAGGATTTCTCAACAGCCACTGGAGCCAGTATAATAGGATGTGTAGACATATAAGGCACTTCAGAGTCAAAACTGGAATCCTCTCATCAGTACTCCATTAGGACATAAATCCACGGAAAAAGGATAGAAGACTCGACAATGTAAAACCGCATATGAAATGTATTATTTTAAAAAAGGTAAAACACTCACATTTCTGTAACCATCAAAAGGCATGGATTGAATGGTGCATAGAAATCAAATTGTAATGGCATAGGCAGGACAGCGGATCCAGCGCGTTTTGTCTCAGTCAGACATCATCTGGGGACAGCAGATGTACAGACCCAGGAACTCTGCACAGGGAAGGTGAGAACCCCTCATAATGGGCACAACAGGTGTACAGACCTGGGAACTCAGCACAGGGATGGAGGGAACCCCTCATAATGAGCCCAGTAGGTGTACAGACCTGGGAACTCAGCACAGGGATGAAGGGAACCCCTCACAATGAGCACAGTGAGGCTGCAATTGACAGGCACAGTTTTACCTAGCAGTAATGATACATAATCACCTGATAAATGGCTACAGCCCTGCATTACTAATAGTTTAATTTTTCAGTTTGTTTGCGCCCCCAAAAAATTTTGAGCACCAGCCGTCACTGATGGCTACGTGGTCTGCCTACACTAAGGTATGGCGGGAATGGTTAGTATTGTTGCACAGGTTGGGGATTGACCCCAAGGGTCAGAAGTTGAACCATGCAGTCCTCTATTTCATTACTCTGAACCTGGAGAGTGGAGTCTCTGCATCCGCTATTGATCGTAAGTTTGTGGGTTTAGCCTTCTTTTTTAAACTACAAGGCTGCAGGGATTACACAAAGGAATTTTGGGTTAAGCAGGCAGTCAAGGGGAACAGGAGAGCCCATAAGCGCAGGGACGGGCGTTGCCCAGTTTCCTTTTCCATGTTGCATGACCTGTTTATTCACTTAAGTTCACTTTGTAGTTCTGATTATAAGTGTTCTTTATTTCGGGCAGCATTAGCACTTGCCTTCTTTGGGGCATTGAGGGTGGGTGAGTTGGTTAGCCCTTCCAAGAGGGCTCATGGGGGTCTGCTGGTGCATGAGGTGGCTTGTTCACGGGATTCGGTCAGCTTGTGGGTATGGCTGTCCAAAACCTACCAGAGTGGGAAGGGCATGCGAATTGTTGTGTTTCGCATTCTGAATTCGCTCATCTGTCCAGTAGGGTCAGTGGAGTCCTTCCTTTCAGTACGTCCGGAATTGGGGGGTTCTTTCCTGGTACATTTGGATGGGTCTGCATTGTCCTGTTTTCAGTTCATAGCGGTATTCCGTAAGTGTATAATGGCTGTGGGTTATGACACTAAGGATTACGCCTCCCACTCCTTTCGCATCGGGGCGGCTACAGAGGCCATTCAGGCGGGTTTGGATAACGAGGCGGTCAAGCGCATTGGTCAGTGGGATTCTGACAGGTTTAAGCTCTACATTCGCCCTCACTTGCTGCGAGATTAGGCCAATCAGGGGGTTTTGTTCATTTGTCTGGATAGAGAACAGGGGGGATTGTGCTGTTACGTGTTTTGTTTGTTGGGTCATTCATATGTGTTTTGGGGGGCCAGACGAGCAGATGTATGGCCTAACGGTAGGCAGCTGGGCATCCCCAGACAGGAAGCCCAGGTTTGGTGGATTGGGGTTCTGGGTATGCTGTGGAGTAGGGTGGTCCCAGAGGTGCATCGCTTCTCTCGCCTTGATAGGGCCCCTGACATTTTGGTGCTGCACGTGGGGGACAATGATCTGGGGGCCAGGTCTATGCGTGAGCTTAAATTTGACTTCCTGCGTTTATGCATGGGATGCTTATAGTGTGGTCTGATATGGTGGGTAGGACGTCTTGGCGTTGAGCTTGGTCGGTTAAAAAGGTTGACAAGGCCCGCTTAAAAGTTAATAAAGAGGTGGGTAAATTTGTGACTCGCAATGGGGATGTGGTGGTACGGCATAGGGAGCCGGAAGTGGATACCTGGCGGTATCTTCGGAGAGGGGGGGGGCCCTAAATGCTGTAGGCATTGATCTGTGGTCCCTGGGGTTGCAGGAGGGAATCCAGAGGGCGTTGAGGTAGTGGAGGATTACACAAGGATAAGGCTTTACCCCTAACGTGCTGTGGCAGTGGTGGGTCTTTGGAGGAGGAGAAAAAGTCTGGAGTATAAAATGGTTGGGACCCATCTGTGGTATGGGGTTAGCGGATACATTCCGGTTAACGAGGGGTTTAACTAGGAATAGGTAAAATGTAGGTCACTGTGGATGATGAGTATCGTCTCCGAATCGGTGTGTCGCGACTGGAGGCCTAAGTTGAAGAAAAGTTTGTTGCAGTGACCAGGTTGTGTGTTGTTGCCCTCAAAGACCATCAAGATTTATTTTTACCAATTTTTGGCTGATGGTTATGTTAAATATGTTATCTATTTGAAGTTATGTATTTTGTTGAATAAAAGACTGCTTTGGCCATTTTACTCCAAAAATCTTTGTCACGTCTTTTACCGGGTAATTGGGGGGTGGAGTTTATGGTTTAGCAGGTTTGGGCAAGGCTGGAGGTTATCTGTCCTTCACATGTCATGTGTTGTGCTAGGAAAGCATCGTACTCCAACAGTAATTTCAAAATACCAAGATAGTTGCCATTGTGTTTGGATCCAATAACTTGGTCATCTCCTCTAAAAGCCAATCCTCTTTTGGCAAGAAAAATAATGACATATTGAGGGCATATTTTCCAAAAAAATAGATGTGACTGACACCTGCATTAAAAAAAAATATATGCTCTGTGCAGTCTCTTATTAGCTTTTAATAAATGCTTCTATGTTGTAGCATTCAGTAGTAAAATGCAAGACTCTCAAACCTCTCCTTTTCCCTCCTCATATTAATTGAAGTCATGTACACTGCTCTATACACAGTACACATCTAGGGATGAGCTTCGAGTTCGAGTCGAACTCATGTTCGACTCGAACATTGGCTGTTCGCAAGTTCGCCGAACAGCGAACAATTTGGGGTGTTCGCGGCAAATTCGAATGCCGCGGAACACCCTTTAAAAGTCTATGGGAGAAATCAAAAGTGCTAATTTTAAAGGCTAATATGCAAGTTATTGTCATAAAAAGTGTTTGGGGACCCAGGTCCTGCCCCAGGGGACATGGATCAATGCAAAAAAAAAGTTTTAAAAACGGCCGTTTTTTCAGGAGCAGTGATTTTAATAATGCTTAAAGTCAAACAATAAAAGTGTAATATCCCTTTAAATTTCGTACCTGGGGGTGTCTATAGTATGCCTGTAAAGGGGCGCATGTTTCCTGTGTTTAGAACAGTCTGACAGCAAAATGACATTTTGAAGGAAAAAACTCATTTAAAACTACCCGCGGCTATTGCATTGCCGACAATACACATAGAAGTTCATTGATAAAAACGGTATGGGAATTCCCCAAAGGAATTAAATTAAATTAAAAAAAAAAATGACGTGGGAGTCCCCCTAAATTCCATACCAGGCCCTTCAGGTCTGGTATGGATATTAAGGGGAACCCCGGCCAAAATTTAAAAAAAAAAATGACGTGGGGTTCCCCCTAAATTCCATACCAGACCCTTAAGGTCTGGTATGGATTTTAAGGGGAACCCCGCACCAAAAAAAAAAAAAAAAAACGGCGTGGGGTCCCCCCAAAAATCCATACCAGACCCTTATCCGAGCACGCAACCTGGCAGGCCGCAGGAAAAGAGGGGGGACGAGAGTGCGGCCCCCCCCCTCCTGAACCGTACCAGGCCACATGCCCTCAACATTGGGAGGGTGCTTTGGGGTAGCCCCCCAAAACACCTTGTCCCCATGTTGATGAGGACAAGGGCCTCATCCCCACAACCCTGGCCGGTGGTTGTGGGGGTCTGCGGGTGGGGGGCTTATAGGAATCTGGAAGCCCCCTTTAACAAGGGGACCCCCAGATCCCGGCCCCCCCCTGTGTGAAATGGTAAGGGCCTACCATTTCACTAAAAAACTGTCAAAAATGTTAAAAATGACAAGAGACAGTTTTTGACAATTCCCGTTATTTAAGAACTGTCAGACGAGGAGCGCCGTCACACAGCGGGAGCCTCCCGCCATGCTTGAGGAGCGGCCCGGAGAAGAAAATGAAGAAGAGAAGAAGAGAAGAAGAGAAGAAGATGAAGAAGAAGAGAAGAGCGGGAGCCTCCCCCCATGCCATGGGTGCGGAGCGGCCCGAGGAGAAGAAGATAGAAGACGCCGCGGAGGAGATGCTGGACGAGAACGCCGGAGGAAGAACCAGAAGAGCCAGAAGAACCAGAAGAACCAGAAGATGAAGGAAGATAGAAGAAAGAAGAAGTATTTAAATAAAGGAATTGTCAAAAACTGTCTCTTGTCATTTTTAACATTTTTGACAGTTTTTTAGTGAAATGGTAGGGGTACTTTTGTACCCCCTTACCATTTCACACAGGGGGGGGGCCGGGATCTGGGGGTCCCCTTGTTAAAGGGGGCTTCCAGATTCCGATAAGCCCCCCGCCCGCAGACCCCCACAACCACCGGCCAGGGTTGTGGGGATGAGGCCCTTGTCCTCATCAACATGGGGACAAGGTGTTTTGGGGGGCTACCCCAAAGCACCCTCCCAATGTTGAGGGCATGTGGCCTGGTACGGTTCAGGAGGGGGGGGGGGCCGCACTCTCGTCCCCCCCTCTTTTCCTGCGGCCTGCCAGGTTGCGTGCTCGGATAAGGGTCTGGTATGGATTTTTGGGGGGACCCCACGCCGTTTTTTTTTTTTTTTTTTGGCGCGGGGTTACCCTTAAAATCCATACCAGACCTGAAGGGTCTGGTATGGAATTTAGGGGGAACCCCACGTCATTTTTTTTTTTTAATTTTGGCCGGGGTTCCCCTTAATATCCATACCAGACCTGAAGGGCCTGGTATGGAATTTAGGGGGACTCCCACGTCATTTTTTTTTTTTAATTTTGGTTCGGGGTTCCCCTTTGGGGAATTCCCATGCCGTTTTTATCAATGAACTTCTATGTGTATTGTCGGCAATGCAATAGCCGCGGGTAGTTTTAAATGAGTTTTTTCCTTCAAAATGTCATTTTGCTGTCAGACTGTTCTAAACACAGGAAACATGCGCCCCTTTACAGGCATACTATAGACACCCCCCAGGTACGAAATTTAAAGGGATATTACACTTTTATTGTTTGACTTTAAGCATTATTAAAATCACTGCTCCTGAAAAAACGGCCGTTTTTAAAACTTTTTTTTGCATTGATCCATGTCCCCTGGGGCAGGACCCAGGTCCCCAAACACTTTTTATGACAATAACTTGCATATTAGCCTTTAAAATTAGCACTTTTGATTATTCATGTTCGTGTCCCATAGACTTTAACGGTGTTCGGTGTTCGCGTGTTCGAACGAACTTTTTTCCTGTTCGCATGTTCTGGTGCGAACCGAACAGGGGGGTGTTCGGCTCATCCCTATACACATCCAATAGTCCATCTTTGGAATAAAAGAGGGTGGCTTCATTCCTTCATACAGTACAGTAGGACCATGAAGAAGGAACTTATACACCCTCTAACAGAAAGTCATAAATTCCACTTCATAGTGCCTCTTTACACATCACAGTGCCCCTTTACACATCACTGCGCCCTATTACATTGCAGCCATTTCCATGTCATGGTGCCCCTTTACACATCACAGTACCCCTTATCACCTCACAGTGCCCCATTACATTGCAGCCATTTCCAAATCACAGTGCCCCTTTAGAAATCACAGTGCCCCTTTACAAATCACAGCACCCCATTACATTGCAGCAATTTCCAAATCACAGTGCCCCTTATCACATCACTGCGCCCCATTACATTGCAGCCATTTCAATGTCATAGTGCCCCTTTACAGCTCACAGTGCCCCATTACATTGCAGCCATTTCCACGCCATAGTGCCCCTTTACACATCACTGTGCCCCATTACATTGCAGCCATTTCCACGTCATAGTGCCCTTTACAAATCACAGTACCTCTTATCATGTCACAGCGCCCTATTACATTGCAGCATCATAGTGCCCCCATACACATCACAGTGCCCCCTTTACACATCACAGCACCCCAATTACATTGCAGCCTTTTTCACATCACAGTGTATACCAGTGGCGTCCCGTCCATTAGGGGCGCACGGGCGCCGCCCCCCCTTCCATGTGTCCGGCCCCCTAATCTACACATAGGGCGCTGGATACATGGATTCCAATGGGGGGGAGGTGTTTTTTTTATGCATGTGACTAGAGCCAGAGCTTTAAAAGAGGGTTGTCTCAGGGCGCAGAGCATTGGGTGATGGATCATGACTACTTGTCACTGTGCAAGAGTTCTCTAAGGCTCCATTCACACTAGCGCGTTTTTTGATGCATTTTGCATTTTGCAGAAATGCACGGGAATTTTTTAACATGGGTTCCTATGGAACATGTTCACATCAATGCCTTTTTGTTTCTCTGCATTTTTGGAAAGGGTCAGGGACTTTTTTTCATGCAAAATGCAGCGTTTTGCATGTAATAGAATTCAATGGACAAGCATCAAAAATGCAAGTGCACCGTTTTTGCAGCGTTTTTGATGCGTTTTTGGTGCGTTTTTGATGCGTTTTTGTCGTTTTTTATTTTTTTTTTAAGACTGTAAAAAAAAACTGTAAAAAAAAAAAAAAAAACGCAAAACGCAAATCGCTGCAAAAACGCCGCAAAAATGCCGCAAAAACGCTGCTCAAAAACGTGGCAAGCATGAAAAAAAAACCTCCAAAAACGCTCAAAAGCAACATGCATAGGTGTGAATCGAGCCTTAGGCCCCATTCACACTAGCGCGTTTTTTGATGCATTTTGCATTTTGCAGAAATGCACGGGAATTTTTTAACATGGGTTCCTATGGAACATGTTCACATCAATGCTTTTTTGT
The DNA here is from genome assembly GCF_042186555.1 of Aquarana catesbeiana. Lineage (NCBI taxonomy): Eukaryota > Metazoa > Chordata > Amphibia > Anura > Ranidae > Aquarana > Aquarana catesbeiana. The sequence goes on along the minus strand of NC_133324.1, from coordinate 111,640,673 downwards.
ATCTCTGCGTTTTTGGAAAGGGTCGGGGACTTTTTTTCATGCAAAAAGCAGCGTTTTGCATGTAATGGTTTTCAATGGACAAGCATCAAAAACGCAAGTGCACCGTTTTTGCAGCGTTTTTGATGCGTTTTTGGTGCGTTTTTGCCGTTTTTTTTTATTTTTTTTTTTATTTTTTTTTTTTGTAATTTTTTTTTAAGACTGTAAAAAAAAAAGAAAAAAAAAAAAAAAACGCAAAACACAAATCGCGGCAAAAACGCGGCAAAAACGCGGCAAAAACGCGGCTCAAAAATGTGCCAAGCATGAAAAAAAAACCTCCAAAAACGCTCAAAAGCAACATGCATAGGTGTGAATCGAGCCTTATAGTGTATTATTCACTTTTTTTCAATTTTCTTTTTAATCTTATGATTCACCATCATTATAATTATTTTTATTTTTATGTTTAGCACTGCACTGTTTATATCCATTTGAACAGTTGTACCTAATAAAGTGGCCTGTGAGTGTATTTTGTTGGGCTATTCCACAGAGAAACTGTGAGAAATGGCTTTGGCTTACCTCCCAACTTTTTGAGATGGGAACGAGGAACACCTAATAGCAAAAGTATGTAGGCATAGGACACACCCCCTGCCACGCCCCCTTAAAGGAGATTTATAAAAAACTGATTAGTTAAACCCACAAGTGCTTTTTTTCTACCACTTCTATTCCTTTATATTGGCTTTTGGAATTTACAAATGTAGCAACTAATGCCACGTAAACACGAGCGGATTTCTCGTCAGACTGAACTCCGAAGGACTTTTCGACAGAGTTCCGACGGAGTTCTGATGAAACGGACTTGCCTACACACGATCCCACCAAAGTCCGATCGTTTCTAACGTGATGACATACGACCGGACTAGAAAGGGAAGTTCAATAGCCAGTAGCCAATAGCTGCCCTTGCGTTGTTTTCGGTCCATCCGACTAGCATACAGACAAACGTTTTTTTTTTCGATAGGAATCGAGTCCGTCGGAAAGACTTGAAACATGTTCTATTTCTAAGGTCAGTCAGATTTTTCGACAGAAAAGGTCCGATGAAGCCCACACACGATGTCCAACGGATTCATTCCGTCGGACCTTTACTGCCAGAAAGTCCGGTCGGGTGTACGCGGCATTAGAAATCAGATGAAAGGTTTAGCACAGGGAAACACTTTCTGATAGATAAGTAGTGCATTTTATATACATCTATATAGATCAGATCAAAATGAGGGACAAATGAGGGGGAAAGAGGGACAGAGGGACATTGTACCAAATCGGGGACAGTCCCCCAAAATCAGGAACAGCTGGGAGCGATCCTTCGGTATATGCATTATAACACTGCAATGTTACAGAGCCTTCTTACACTATCCACCTAAGATAAAATGTAGTGAGATGGAATTGGTAAGAGGATCTAACATCAAAACCAATCTCACATGATCTAACATCAAAATCAATCAAAACATTCCAGTGAGAGTGGCAAAAAATCATTCTCGATCAACTTCAACCCAAATGGTCATAGATTGTTCATGTGAAACCAGCAATTGTTTAAGGTGGTTCAACACAAAAAAAGAGAACAATTGCAATGTGTGTGTCCAGCATTATAGGGTAGTGATTCTGGAAATTTTAAAGAGCAGTTATAGAACAAGGTTTCTATTAAAACCATGTGAACATGGGAGAAAACAAATACGCTGATCCTCTCTGCCGTAAGCCAAGACCTCCCCTTCTCACGATCAGACAGTAAAACTAGCATAGTCAGCACTTTGGTGATCTGCTATAGGATTTATTGTTTGTTCTCGGATGTATCTATCGGATGTCGGGTTGCTGCATTGTGGGGGAACACTGAGATGAGAACAGGGAGGGAGATTTCCTGAGTCCTGACACTGGTTTTGTAAACTCTGAGAAAGTTTTCTTGCAGGAATTCCTACTTTGTTTCTGTCGCTGAGTACAAAACAGGAACAATAGTGTGAACTCAAGGCCGGCACACCCAGATTACATACTGACAGAGCTTGTCTTTCAGTGGATGAACATTACCCGGAGTATCTAAGCTGGCAATCACAACTTTGTTTTGGACGTGAATGTAAATACAGTACGAGTTCAAAATAACTGATACTCAGCTTCACTCATAAGGAATTGTGTGGGAGAAAGTCATCAAAGCTTTTCTCCGCACTGTAAAAATAGCTACTGATTTACTTAAAGCTGAGCTCAGGGCAAACAGCTAAATACATCTTTGAAATGTTGAAATACAAATATTGAAGCTATTTAACCACTTCAGCCCCGGAAGATTTGGCTGCTGAATGACCGGGCCATTTTTTGCGATTCGGCACTGCGTCGCTTTAACTGACAATTGCGCGGTCCTGCGACGTTGCACCCAAACAAAATTGACGTCCTTTTTTTCCCAAGAATAGAGTTTTCTTTTGGTGGTATTTGATCGCCTCTGCGGTTTTTATTTTTTGCGCTATGAACAAAAAATAGTGACAATTTTGGAAAAAACACAATATTTTGTACTTTTTGCTATAATAAATATCCCCATTTTTTAAAAAAAAAAAGCAATTTCTTTCTCAGTTTAGGCCAATATGTATTCTTCTACATATTTTTGGTAAAAAAAATTGCAATAGGCGTAGATTGATTGGTTTGTACAAAAGTTATAGCATCTACAAAATAGGGGATAGATTTAGAGCATTTTTATTTTTTTTTTACTAGTAATGACGGCGATCTGCGATTTTTATCGAGACTGCGACATTATGGCGCATCAATAACAAAGAATGGTTATGACTATGAAAAGGAAGGGTGGGCCAGGTCAGCTTGATCGATAATCCATCTGCTGACAGACAATGCAAGGGTGGAAAATTTTAAAGGTGAGCTGGATAAATAATTGGTAGTCATGTGTTGATAACAAAATTGCAGATCTGCATGGTGACAGCCAAAACAAACGGGGAAGCTGAAAAAGAAAAATTAGAGTCAGAAACTGCAAAAAATATATAAATACGTCGTAACATACTTCTTTAACTCTAGTTAGCTAAAAAATGGGTGGGCCAGGGGTTTATATATCTACTGATACCATATATCACCTCAAAAATGGATGTTAAAATACAATATCTCTTGAATAGTATGGGCTTCTAATTTTTTATGTTCTACTTTCCTGGTTTACCCTCAGTGGTATAAATGGAGCTCAGCGAAGCTGGCCCCCCTACAATCAGCACAAATAAAAACTCAAGTGTGTTTCTACGTTTGTGCTGTTTTATTTACATTTATTTAAAAATTTACATTTGTGCTGCTTTTATTTTTAAGATATTAGCAATTGTTTTTTCCAGACTATGACATCACCTAGCCCCCCTACAACAGCCAAATGGCACAAAACTGGTCTCGTTGGTTAGTGCTACGTTTGTGCTATTTTGTGCTGCTAAAATTTCCGTTCTATCTTTTATCGTTTTTGCGTTATTAACGATTTATTAAAGGTCACCAAAGGTCACTTAGCCCCCCTACAACGCCCAAATGACACGAAACTAGTCTCGTTGGTTAGTGCTACGTTTTTGCTGTTTTGTGCTGCAAAAATTTCCATTCTATCTTTTATCATTTTTGCGTTATTAATGATTTATTAAAGGTTACCAAAGGTCACTTAGCCCCCCTACAATGCCCAAATGACACGAAACTGGTCTTGTTGGCCAGCTTCACTGAGCTTATAAATGGCACCCCAAATGATGAATGACATTGCAGAACAATAAAACACTAAGGTGCATTGATGTACGCTAAAGAAGGGTCTGTTCTGTATAACATACTGAAAAGAAAATAATCACCAACACAGAGATAAACAATTAACATAATAAGGCAAAAAGTTTTGAAAAAAATGTTTAATTAAAATATAATAAGTACACTAAGTGAGCGAGGAAACCTACTTACTCCAAACCACTAAAAATTAAGAATTCCTGGTTGCTGGCTACGCAGATTGATAGATCACCACTCCCCAGACTGATAACCCCCACTACCAATTACTGACACCCCACACTGAACCCCCTATTGATACCCAAGACTGAAAGACCTACACCACAGCCAGCCTGAGACCCCCCCTACAAAAAACTACTGACACCTCAGACTGACCCCCATCCAACTGAAACACCAGACTGAGCCCCTTCCACTAATACACGTCACCTCCAACTAATGACAACACAGAATGACCCATACTGAACGTGAAATTCTGTATCCCATCTATATCCACTCATCATAATGCAGTCTGAGAAAATCTGACCCCCACTGACAGACCACAACTCCACACGCGATGACATCCTCCAGGCTGACCCCCCCCCGGAGTAAAATTACCAATAAAGTGAGAGTATTTATATAAATAAATATAGTATATTGATATCTGTGATGCTGTTTGGATGTTTAATTTTGAAAGCCTAAAGGTTTAGAGCTGAGCAATGCGGGGTGTACCAACATGGCAACCACCTTCCTACTGCTGGGTGTGCTAACATGGCCTCCGCAACACTTCCTACTGCTGGGTGTGCCAACATGGCCTCTGCCACCTTCCTACTGCTGGGTGTGCCAACATGGCCTCTGCCACCTTCCTACTGCTGGGTGTGCCAACATGGCCTCTGTCACCTTCCTACTGCTGGGTGTGCTAACATGGCTTCCGCAACACTTCCTACTGCTGGGTGTGCCAACATGGCCTCTGTCACCTTCCTACTGCTGGGTGTGCTAACATGGCTTCCGCAACACTTCCTACTGCTGGGTGTGCCAACATGGCCTCTGCCACCTTCCTACTGCTGGGTGTGCCAACATGGCCTCTGTCACCTTCATACTGCTTGGTGTGCCAACATGGCCTCTGCCACCTTCCTACTGCTGGGTGTGCCAACATGGCCTCTGTCACCTTCCTACTGCTGGGTGTGCTAACATGGCTTCCGCAACACTTCCTACTGCTGGGTGTGCCAACATGGCCTCTGCCACCTTCCTACTGCTGGGTGTGCCAACATGGCCTCTGTCACCTTCATACTGCTTGGTGTGCCAACATGGCCTCTGCCACCTTCCTACTGCTGGGTGTGCCAACATGGCCTCTGCCACCTTCCTACTGCTGCCTTCCAGCTTCTTTCAAAATGTAACATCAAAACCGCATGGCAGATTTCAATATACTATATTTATATCTGCTCACTTTATTGCTAATATTACTCTGAAATTAATAAATCTGATTAAACACCCGGCCTGGATGGGGGGGGGGGGGGGGGGGGGCAATCCCAGGAGGGGCCGGTGTTATATCAGATTATCACTACCCATCAGAAAATGCAACGGAAGTGACTTTCCGACCCAAAAATGCTTACTGCACATGCACCACACCATGCTTTTCTTGCATTTTCTGATGGGTGGCGATATTCTGATGGAACACCAACTTCATGTTCTGTCAGATTAGGAAACCTATTAGAACGCATAACGGCCATGTTGGAACGCATGCGCAATAAGTATTTTTGTTTGCAATGTCCCTTCCATTTTCTGATGGGTAGTGGTATTCTAAAAGAACAGAGGAAACCATAAAAAATGTTCCCTACAGGAAAATAACAGACTCTATCCCAGAACCAGTGGAGCGTAGAATGGTATAACAGGTTACAGCGGTATTAACCCCTTCAGCTCCGGAAGATGTACACACCCTCCATTTATTCTATTTCTTTTTTTTATTAGTAATGGCGACAATCAGCGATTTATAGCGGGACTGCAACATTTCAGTAGACAAATCGAACACCTAACTGACATTTTATGGGGACCAATGGCACTTATACAGTGATCAGTGCTAAAAATATGCACTGTCACTGTACTAATGACATTGGAAGAGAAGGGGGTAACATCAGGGGCAATCAAAGGGTTAAATGTGTTCCTAGGGCAGTGATGGCCAAATTTGGCACCCCCAGATGTTTTGGAACTACATTTCCCATGATTCTCAACTACACTGCAGAGTGCATGAGCATCATGGGAAATGTAGTTCCAAAACATCTGGGGGTGTCAAGGTTCGCCATCACTGTCCTAGGGAGTGCTTACTAACTGTGTGGGGGAGGTGCTTGTACTGTGGGAAGGCAGAGATCCGTGTTCCTGCTTAGCAGAGACACAGGATCACTGCCCTCCCTTCTCACAGAACAGCGATCTGCCTTATTTACATAGGTAGACCACCGATCTGCTTCTCTCCCCAATGATCGCCGGGTGCCGGCAGACATCAAGTCCACCGGACCCACTGATTGGCTCCCGCCAATTGCAGCGGGTTTCCAGCGTGCGCGCCTAAGACCCGTAAGTGCAGAATCATGTACAAGCACATGATTCTGCGCAGAGGAGCCGCTGCCCGGCTGTAAATATGCGTGGGGTGGTCCGCAAGAGGCTGAAGTGATACGAAAGACCCTTGTTTGTAATTTTTTAAAGAAAAAAAATTTTACTTAGCTGCTCTGTGTAATGGTTTTGCACAGAGCAGCCCCGATCCTCCTCTTCTTGGGTCCCTCACCGGCAATCCTGGCCCCTCCCTCCTGCCAAGTGCCCCCACAGCAAGCAGCTTGCTATGGCTGCATTAGTTTTCTTTTTTAGGTTTTGCTTCTTCTATTTTCATCTGGTGATCCTACCAGTAAGTCAGTTGTTTCAAAAGAACAAGCTCCCCTGCTGATGTATCAGTTTGATGGTTGAGACAACCCGTTTACCACTGACAGGGGTGCTTACAAGGTTCAGCTTTTATTTATGTAAAAAAAAAAAAAAAAAAGGAAATAAAACTGTTTTCTGTAACTGATTATAAAGTGTGAGCTGGAGTTTGGCTTCAGTTTGTTAGTGTATTTAAATCTGCTAATACATTAGCAGACTAACAATGCTGCTGTCAAAAGGTGCCCCCTTGTTCTCCTTCATCCACAGTGGGGGCGCTCTAATACATAGAGGTGTATTACTGGTCAGATCACCAGGGGAGAACGGGGGCTAAAAAAATAACTAAATAAAACTAATGCAGCCCCCACATCTAATGATTGGTGAGCTGCAATATTTCTGGTTTTGGGTTTATTACCACTGTAGAGTAGTGGGTAGTAATGTAGTAGTAATGGGGAAAAAATAAAAGAACGTTTTTCATTTTGGATAGCGTAAAGGAGGGTTCTAAGCCTTGCCATCTGTGCCCCTTTTGGGAGATTTTTCTTCAATTCCTGTCCTATAGTCACAACAGGAAGTGAGAGGAAATCCCACCAAATTAGGGGATCCCTAGTTGTCACTCCCCCCCACCCCCCGCGAGGTTTCCTCTCTATTACTGTTCTAGAGACAAGCAGAATTGTGCTCATTCTAGAATGTGGTGATGACAGGAGGTATATAGCGGTGGTGACAAATGTAGTGGCAAGGGCAATGTAGAGAGGTGAAGACAGGGGAAGAGTGGTAAGGGTAGGGGGAATGCGGTAAGGGTAAGGAAGAGTTGTAAAGATAGGGGAAGCGTGGTAAGGGTAGAGAAGAGGGGATTTTATTGTTCTTTTTGGATCGGGTATGGTAGGGAACACATACTGGCCCTCTATGGAGCTATGCGGGTACCATCAGATGAGAGGCCAATCGGGGCGTTCTGATGTATGTGGGCAGACAGACCAAAATGAGTCAGATTAATGAATAAAAGCCATTCCCAACCTTGAGGGGTCTATGTATAAAAAAAAAAAAAAAAAATGTGTGCAGATGTCTTCAACAAATTATCACCACATTGTTGGTAACATGATTATCTCCTATGACCATCATCCCCATCTAGTGGCAATGTGATATTTTTTCTAAAATAAAGTGGAACCTTGAATTATGAGCATAATCCGTTCCAGGAGAATGATTGTAATCCAAAGCACTTGGATATCAAAGCAAGTTTCCCCATAGGAGTCAATGGGGACTTCTATTGTATGCGGTACCGCATGTGGCCAGAGGTGGAAACACTCGGAAACGGCTTAGAGAGGTTCGAAAACACTCGGGAACAGAGTTGTTCCGAGTGTTTCTGAGTGGCTCCGAGTGTATCCGAGCGGCTCTGAGTGCCACCGGCGCCCTGCCACCTCTGGCAAAAATGCGGTACTGCACACCGCAAAGGCTTGAATTCTGCTTGTTTTGCGAGACAACGTTCACAAACCGAGTCAGAATTAAAAATAGATAATAGCTCGTATTGCAAAACGCTTGTTAAAGCGGGGGTCCACCTATCTATCATTTTTTTTTTTTTTGAGTTCATTCACAAACTTTTCTTCTCAGCATTACATACTCACATATTGTGTGTAATATGTCCGCCTGTGTCAGAATCTCCATAGGCAACACTTTAAAAACCTTCTACAGGTTACCAATTTAGAGTTAGAGAGGAGGTCTAGCGCTAGAATTATTGCTCTCGCTCAGACATTTGCGGTGATACCTCACATGTGTGGTGCAAACACTGTTTACATATGTGGGCGTGACCTACGTATGCGTTCACTACTGTGCACAAGCACACGGGTATGCTTTACATTTTTAATTTTTTTAAATTCATTTTATTCCTTTTTTATTTTATATTTTTTTATTTTTACACTGTGCCTTCAAAACCCTAGTTACACTTCCTGTCTTACAGTGACAACGCTGCTCCTCTATATAGTATGGCGAGTAAGAGTTGTCACCCTGGAACAGAAAGGGCTGGAGTTACTAAAACTGGAGTGTGCAAATTCTGGTTCCGCTCTGCAAAGAAACCAATCCGTTTCCAGTTTTATTTTGTCAAAGCTTAAAGTGTTCCTAAACCCACAACAGTAAAATCAGTCTGTATATGCAGTACAGCATGCTTGTTATACTCACTGTGGAACCTAAGGGGTTAATCCTCTGCATTGTGTGAAAAGGCTGTTTGATCCTGTCTTCTCTTCTCCCACAGTCCCCAAGCCATCTCCTGATAGTACAGAGCCTTTAGAGTCACTCTGCACATGTTTAGTTTGGTGTGTATTGCTAGAGTTTTTGTTTTTCTTCGGAGGGTTCATGTGATCAGTAGGAATGAGCTTTCTGTTCGCGTCGAACATGAGTTCGACTCGAACATTGGCTGTTCGTCCGTTCGTCGAAAACAGAACATTATGGGCCATTCGCGCCAAATTCGAGCTGCACGTAATGGCCCATAATGCACTGCAGGAGCGCAGTGCATTGCTGTATGATGATTGGCCAAAGCATTCACCATGACCTGCATGCTTTGGCCAATCCCAGCGCCCTCAGCTAAGAGAGCCATAATTGGCCAAAGGTAGGGTGCCTTTGGCCAATCATGGCTCAGGGGGACTAAGTCCATGCCCTACACTATATAAGGCTGCCTGCACCTCTGCTGAGAGTGACTTCCACATCCTTGCCGCTCTTACAGTAAAAAACCCTCTACGTAGTTTAAGGTTAAACCACTGCTTAGGGAACAGGAGTCACACTGGCGCAGAGATTGTCAGCTCTGCAGGGGCAGGCTCAGAGGTGGTTGACGCCCAACTCTGCCCCCTTTAGTGAATTTGTGGAATGTGTAGTATCTCAGTGGCAGGTTCCCAAACGCCATTTCTTTTCACGGAAGGCCATTCCAGTTCTCTACCAGAATGTGGAAGTCAATGTCTTGGCCTCGTTGGACAGGGCGGTCAGCAGAAAGGTGCATATTATTTCTGACTCATGGTCCAGCAGGCATGGACAGGGACATTACCTTTCTTTCACGGCGCACTGGGTAACTCTGCTGGCAGCTGGGAAGCGTGCAGGACAGGGTTCAGTATTGTTGGAGCTTGTTCTGCCACCACGCCTCCAAAATGCTAGTGTCGATTCTACCACAGCTCTCTCCTCCACCCCCTTCTCTTCTTCTTCTTCCTCTATGGCCTCTTCCTCTGCAGATTTCTCCTCTGAACCAGCAAAAAGATGCCATGCGGTGCTTGAGTTGGTCTGCTTAGGGGACAGGAGCCACACTGGGGCAGAGATTTTGTCAGCTCTGCAGGGGCAGGCTCAGAGGTGGTTGACGCCATGCCAGCTTCAGCCAGGAATGGTTGTATGCGACAATGGCACCAACCTCCTCTCCGCCCTCCAACAGCGACACTTGACCCATATTCCCTGTTTGGCTCATGTCCTGAATTTGGTGGTGCAGCGGTTCTTGAGCAGGTACCCTGGCTTACAGGATCTCCTGAGGCAGGCCAGGAAAGTCTGTGATCATTTCTGTTGGTCATATAATGCCAGTGCTCGGCTGGCTGGCATTCAAAGAGAATGCAACCTGCCCAAGAACCGCCTCATTTGTGACATGCCCACCAGGTGGAACTCAACGTTAGCAATGCTGCAGCGGTTGCATATGCAGCAGAGGGCCATCAATGAGTACCTGTGTGAGTATGGCACCAGGACAGGGTCAGGGGAGCTTGGCTTTTTTTCACCACACCAGTGGCTACTGATCAAGGATGCATGCACTGCCTGTCACCATTTGAGGAGACCACGAGGATGGTGAGTAGTGACAGTGCATGCATCAGTGATACTGTCCCTACTGCCTTCCTGTTGGAGCACACGCTTCGTGGAATAATGGACGGGGCACTTGGGGCAGAACAGGAGGAGGAAGAGGAGGACTTCCTTACCTCTCAAGGCCCCCTTTATCCAGATGCTAGTATTCCTGCAGGCCCACCGATCACACAGGAAGAAGAAGAGGAAGAGGAGGAGGATTGTGTCAGCATGAAGGGGGAGGATAACACTCAGCATCAGCAGCAGTCTTCAAGGGATTGTTTGCAGTCCCCAGAAACCCATGGCGTTGTACGTGGCTGGGAGGAGGTGGTTGAGGATCATGTGATCCTTAGTGACCCAGAGGACTCAGGATCGAATGCCTCTGCAAACTTAAGCTGCATGGCCTCCCTGATCCTGCAAAGCCTGTGAAAGGACCCTAGGATTCGTTGTATCAAGGAGAGGGATCATTACTGCCTGGCAACCCTTCTTGATCCACATTGCAAGGGTAGGGTTGCAGAACTTATCCAGACTTCGCAGAGGGAGCAGAGGATGAAACATCTTCGGGAGGCCTTGCAGAAAGGTTTGTGCAATGCGTTTCCAGAGCCTCGGAGGTTACAATTTCCTGGTGCTGGACAACGTGTTGCTGAGGCTTTGTTCAGTCACAGAAAGAGCGGTGAAGAAGGTGGCCGGCTGACCGATGCCTTCAGACAATTCTTCAGTCCCAAGCGCCCAGGTCTGATCATTCCAGAAACCATCGCCAGCATCTTAATTACATGGTGCAGGAATATCGGGGAGCAAGATCTGACTTGGAGATCTTTCCACCAGAACATCCACTGGGCCAGAGCTTGCTCAGTTTGCAATTGAGCTACTGGCCTGTCCTGCATCCAGCGTTCTTTCAGAACGCACATTCAGTGCTGCTGGAGACTTTATAACCAATCACAGAGTGTGCCTGTCCACAGACTCTGTTGATCGGCTCACATTCATAAAAATGAATCAGTCTTGGATTAACAGCTACCAAGCACCTGATGCTGATGTAACCGATTGATTTTTCTATGGATGTGGGATCCCTTGAAGACTGCATATGCTGAGTGACTATCCTATTATGCTGAGTGACTATCCTATTCCTCCTCAATCTTCATGATGATAGCTTCTAGGAATATTTTCGGTTCAGGGCACCACCACCACTGCCTAAGGCCCAATTTGTCTGCCCCTGTTTAACAGGGTCATGTAATTACAATTTTTGATCTAATATTTCACAGCAGGGCCTGTTCCTGCGCTCAACAAAAGTATCTGTGAAGCTTTGCAGTGTTGTGCCACCACCACCACCGCCTAAGGCCCAATTTTTATGCCCCTGCTTAAAAGGGGCGCGTAATTACAATTCTTGATATATTTCACAGCAGGGCCTGTTCCAGTGCCCACCAAGAGTTATGCCCTGTACACACGGTTGGACTTTCTAACGGAATATGTGCGATTGGAGCTTGTTGTGAGAAATTCCGACCATGTGTGGGCTCCATCGGACTTTTTCCATCGGAATTTCTGACACACAAAGATTGAGAGCAGGCTATATAATATTCCGACAACAAAATGTGTTCGCGTAAATTCCGACCATGTGTGGACAATTCCGACGCACAAAGTGCCATGCATGCTCAGAATAAATTAAGAGACGAAAGCTATTGGCTACTGCCCTGTTTATAGTCCCGACGTACGTGTTTTATATCACTGCGTTCAGAACGATCGGATTTTCCGACAACTTTGTGCGACCGTGTGTATGCAAGACAAGTTTGAGCCAACATCCATCGGAAAAAATCCATGGATTTTGTTGTCGGAATGTCCGATCAATGTCCGATCGTGTACAGGGCATTACTGTGAGGGCTTACAGTATTCTGGTACCACCAACACCTAAGGCCCAATTTTCTGCAGAGTGTATAGGGCAGGCCGTATAGTATATACAGGCGGTCCCCTATTTTCAAACATCTGACTTACAAACGACTCCTACTTAGGACAACAGGAAGTGAGAGGAAATCTACCCCTAGGAAGGTAAATTCTCTTCTGTAAGAGTTAATATGGGAAAAAGATCCCCCAAGATCAGTGTCCTCGGGGGGAGGGGGATACAGGACACTACAGTAGGGTGGGGGAGTTGGGGGGTAGTTTGAAGGGAAGCAGAGGACACTATAGTGTGGGGAATTGGTTCGGGGGTGATGTGAAGAGGGCAAAGAACTCTGCTTTGGGGGGGAGGCACAGGACACTACAGTGGGGCGAAGGGGGACACAGGATACTGGTATTGGGGGGAGAGGACACAACAGTGGGGGGACAATGTGTCCTCTGCCCCCCTAAGATCAGTGTCCTCTGGGGGAGGGGGATACAGGACACTACTGTGGGGAGGGGGGTAATGAAGAGGGTAGAGGACAGTACAATGTGGAGTGGGGTTGGCGATGATGAAAAGAGGGCAGAGAACACTGCTTTGAGGGGGCACAGGACAATTCTATTGGGGGGCTGAGGACAATGCTATTGGGGGGAGAGGACACAGCAGTGGGGGGGTGATATGTCCTCTGCCCCCCAAGATCAGTGTCCTCTGGGGGAGGGAGGCAGAGGACACTACTGTGGGGGGGAGGTAATCATATGAAGAGGGTAGAGAACACTACAGTGGAGGGGGGGGATGGGGATACAGGACAGTGCTTTTGGGTTGGTGGGGGCAGAGGACACTGCTATTGGGGGGAGAGGACACAACAGTGGGGGACGATATGTCCTCTGCCCCCCAAGAAGTGGTATTTGATCACCTCTGTAGATTAAATTTTTTATGATCTCACAGTACAAACACTGTAAATTGTGAACAAAAAACTCTGCTTTGTGTTATAAAACATATCCAATAAACTAAAATTTCTTTATAATTATAGGCAAAAATGCATACAAATGGTAGTTGGGGGAAGCGATGTGGGTCTGTCAATGGTGGGCAGGGAGCAATAGTTCTGCCTAGGAGATGTCAGTTTGTGATCTGTCAGTGGGTGGTAGGGATATTATGATGGGCACAATTTCTTAGGCTGCATTCTTGTAATCAGAGGAGAAATAGAGGGGATACAGGTTTCACAATCTGCATTTTTAGCAGAGGGTTAGTTATATAGAGAGGTATACATAATATCACAGCCTGTATTATTATCAGAGGGGATAATAATTCAGGTCAAAAACCATGCCAATTCCTGTGAAAAATCAAGCATCGCCCTCCAGAAATGTGTGTGGCCCCTGGGGTCTTCTAAAAATTTCTGGGACCAGTGGTTGAGTTACTACAAGGCCCTAGACTTTGGCCTGTCACATTATCATAGGTGCAGTAACAGTAGGGAACTTTTTTGGGAGGGGGCGCAGCTCAGGCCCTGAATGAATCTGGGGCTCCAAATGGGGGGCCTCTAGTATCCCTGTGCCAAGTTTGGTACCTTCAACCACATTGGTTGTGTATTACAGGATCCTGAATTTCAGTCAGTTTGGCATGGTATGGCAAGTTTGAAGCAGGCGCGGTTGGAGTATCAGAGGTTGGGCCCTGAACATGTCAGGGGGCTCAAATTTGGCACAGAAGTAAGGGAGGTCATTCTCTACCACCTCATAAATTTGGAGGTCACTAGGTAGGCCAAAATTTCATGGTCAACTTTTTACGGGGCCCCTTGAGAGCATGTGGCTCCAAGGGTCGGTACCATGCAATAGGGAGTTCTGGGTACCATATTAATCTCCATAGGCTTAGCTATCCAATGCTACCTGCATAGTGGGGCTATGCCATACCTGTTCAGCAGTATTTGGCCAAAGTCAACCCCCATGCCAGTCCTTGTGAAAATAAGCATCCCCCCCAAAAAAGTGTGCAGGTCCTGTGGGTCCTCTAGTATCTCTGTGCCAAGTTTGGTGCCTCTAGCTCCTGTTGTTCAGGTACCGCGAGGCCCTCACTTCCGGTCAGCTTGGTGTGGTATGGCAATCTTGTACTGTGCACAGTAGCAGGGCCACAGCGTGGGCCCTGAATGTGTCTGGATGCCCAAATTTAGCGCAGAGGTAGGAGAGCTCTTCCTTTACTACCCCAACATATTGGTGTCACTAGCCTGAATTTTCCCAGTACCATTTGAAATATGTGGCCTTCAGGGGGGAAGGTGGAGAGGGTAGTGCTTGGTCCCGCAGGAATCTCTGGGCTCTTCATTAACTAACTGTACCTGCAGAGCAGGGCTCTACAATTCCTGTGTCCTGCGGTGTTTAGCCAAAGTCTATCACCATTCCAGTACCCTTAAAGTTAAGCATTGGCCCTCTAAAATTTGTGTGGCCCCCGGGGGTCCTATAATATCCCTTTGAAAAGTTTGGTGCCCTGTGTTTTGCCTACCATGGGGTCCTAATTTTAGGCTAACTTGGCCCGCTACATTAATCTATGGCACAGTTGTGGTATTGAACTTAGTGTCAAATAGTCCAGTAAAGTTTGTTCAGCAAACAAAGTGACCTTGTGAAGAAGGGGTTAAAGCCCTCTTGAGGTCAATGGTTAAGTCACTTTACATAGCTTTACATTGGGGTCACAAGTTTATCTAATTTTTACTTCAAAATCAGGGAAATGCAAACTGCAGCCCTCCAGTCCTATGGGTCATAGCAAGACTCTGACAGCCACCAGCATGACACCCAGAGGCTGAGGCATGATGGGACTTGTAATTTTGAAACAGCTGGAAATATGTAAGTGTGTGACGCATTCTAAATATTTTTTTAAGGCTCATTGACACTTGCTTCAATACATGTCTTTGGACATGCTTTTTTAAAGCTCTCTGAACACTAGTCAAAGCCCCTGTCAATAACTTATATGGTTAGCTTACAGTCCAGTTTACACCTTGCATTGCTTTGTCTACCCTTCAGAACTTACACCCCATGTAGCTTTAGTGGTGCTTCAAAGGTTCCATTGACAAAGCTCACTCAAAGCAACTGCAGCTTTTAAGAGGCTTCTATTGAACTTTAGATTCGTTTTGCTTTAAAGGTATTGCCGGTATGAGATATCAACACACACAAACAGGGCATCTGCCAAGCTTCCAAAAAAATTATCAAAACATCACCCAAGCACCAAAAACACATCTAAAAAGCATATGGAAGTGGTAGGTGCTTTAATGTGTGTTAAAGTTGAAGCAAGTGTAAATGAGCCCTAAGAGGATCAGAGTTTTCTCACCCTTTTCATCAGATATTATTTTTAAAAATATAAATGATATGGGACGTTACAAAGGTTTTACAACTGATATATAAATCAGACAGACTAGTAAATAAGGAATTTCAAAACAGGTGAAATCTGGTATCCCCACACTTAAGCCAGGTACACACGAGTAAGTTGTCACAGACTAAGCCCTGCACCAATGATACCCCAGACCCCCCCCCCACACACACACACACACACCTAGCACAAACTAACACACCTCCACCACCCCAAGACTGTCAAAACCCAATGCTAAATGCTGATAAAATCATTTGATATCACTGCACTGTATAGTGCAGGCAGTGATGTTCTGTAAATATATATAAAGGACGAAAGATTATTTGCGCTAACCACAAAGTACCACACAAAAAAACATAATAAATATGTGTGTATATATGTATTAGTGTGACTGAATGCAGCAACTCTATTAGCTTAAATACTAAAAGCTTAGGACAAAATAGAAAAAAGAAAAGAGTGCGCAAGCCGCAACATCTATATATAAATATACAAAAAATATGTGCAAACAAAGTAATACAAACTCAGTATTGCATGTGTAAAATTGCAAATAAAGTGTGTATATATCAAGAACGTTATTCAAATGTGAATAACGTTATTTAAATATATGTTAAATCATAAGTGAGGAAGTCCATATAATGTAGGAATAAAGTCCATATGCTGTTCTCTAAATAGAAAAAGAAACATCTAATCTTCAATCCGACAGTCTGATGTAAGATGCAATAATGCAAACTGTTTACCAGATTTGTTGGATCTCATATGATAGAGATCAAAAGTGCCTGTGCATTAGCCTGCCGGCAAATCAGGAGTCCACATTTAATGTTCTCACACAAAGGAGATGTCCACCTGCTGCAAAAGGTACTATCGGAGGGAAACCTCACTGTGATGTTCTGTATTCCGTCTAATTCCCACCCTCTATAACTACTATGCTGATAATGCATCCTGAAAAATTCTGCCCCCCTCCAACAGACCACAACTGTACACACAGTGACATCCTCTAGGCCAGTGGTCCAAAATCTTTTTGGCACTGGGGACCAGTTTAGAGATAGAAATGTTGCGAATAATTTGTCCGGGCAATGGCTGGTGTTAGTGCTTCAATCATCACAACACCATAGTCAATATGGTGTCAGGATGATTGAAGCGCACTATTTATGTTAATACATTGTAATATAAAATGAAACAGTTCCAACTCACCATAATGCAGAATCAGTGGGAATCCGGAGCATGTCACTTGCCACCATCTCCTGACACCAAATGCAGCTTGTCACTTGCCACCGTCAACGCTCGTCACTATCCTGGGACCAGATGCAGCTTCGTGCTGTAACTTGCCAGTACAAACACCAAATGCAGCTTGTAACTTTATGGCCAATTTGTAAAGGTTTTGTGCCGTGAAAACACTTACATGGATCCCTCTTCTTGCAGCCTCTACATCGTGGTACGGATCTGGAGCATCTCACATTCAAGAGCGGGGAAACCGGTGTTCTGCCAAAAACTGCAACTTGCCAAAAACTTAAACTTGCCAAAATCTCCAACACCTTCTCTTCCAGTGACTCTCCAGCACCCGAGTTTTTCATGATTTGATGTTTTCACAGACTACCTGTAGCCACTACACTTCGGTACACACTATAATGACTGTACATTACTAGTAACGCCCACTACTCCCTATCAACATGGCTACCTCTAAGGTGGCAATAACTTTTTGCCTCCTTACCCAGTGTTCAGTGAAAAGTGGCAACTGATCGTGTACCGGAGTGTATATGCTGCCAGTGTTCTGTAAAAAAAAAGCTCATCGAAATCTCCAATTATTGCTGCTGGAGAGTCATCAGACGTGACATAGTTGGAGATTTTGAGGAGTTGCAGTTTTCAGGAGAACACAGGCACATGCACATTAGCTATACTGCTGTCTTATGACAGTCAGAAGACAGAACAGTGGTGATACAGGGCGGGGAGAGACCATGATGTGATCTCTCAGCTTGCCTACCGCACCTCTTTCAATGCAGCCTTCGCTGCAAATAGGGCATGGACTGGTACTGGGGACCCCTGCTCTACACCGAACTAATGTCCCCTGCCCCCCAATGACAGACCCACATCCTCCCCAACTACAGCTTCCTCATTCCACACTGACAGGCCTACATCCCCCTAAATAGGGACCGCCCCTTCACCCATTACCAGACTTCCTTCCCCCCACTCCGCACTAACAGTCCCCCACCACTAATGATCCCTGCCCCCCACTGACAGACCTCCATCCACCAACTACCACCACCTCCACACCACACTACCAGACCCCACCACTAAAAAGGCTCTGCCTCTATGTAAATTACCAGTATGTATTAGTGAGTTAAGGTCAAACCAACATAAAGCTGAATAACGGAAACACAACCAGATCCACAGAGTTCTTTACAGTGATTTTAAACTTTAACACATACAGTGACCCTAATAG